>NC_134103.1:13141023-13442094 GCF_000715075.1 Nicotiana tabacum
TACCGCCTTTAAATTTATATAAGGAGCAGTAGACATGGACGTGTTTGCAATTCAAGAGTTCTCAAAGCCATTGTGTTCTTCTTTCCTACAAGTAGCTGTCAAACAAATTTACAGGGTTTGCTAATGAATAGGCGACAATTAGTGGATTATAATAGTGACGAATAGCTAATTAAAAGCTTTAAAGTTTTCTTATGAGATACTTAATCTTCTAATAGACTCTATTCTTGAGTCTAATCTTGATTAATATATTCCAGCTCGTGTGATTTATATTTCTTTTGTCTTTGTTTAATTTCTCTTATGATGTTATAGAATAGTAAGATGAATCTCTATTTATGGCTATCTTTCATATTTCCTTGATTCATCGTCTTTTAAACCGTAAAACTATCTAGAGAATACGTATTTTATCGCGTTCTAAATTCTATTAGCGACTCTTACATGATATTTTAAGAAAATTACCAAAACTTAATCGAACCGTACCGACACCGAAGAGAAATCGAGATGACCGGGACGGTTTTAAAAAGCCTTATTTTTGTTATACAAAATAGAGTAATCAAAAAATTGCTATGATATAAATTTAATAAAATAACCGGCTGAATCGAACTACTAAATTTATCTTGCTTGCTTGGATTTTTAATAACGCTTTAACTTTTGTATTTTATTGTATAAAGTGAATATAAATATAATACTTAGGTGAATTTTATTAAAAAAATTAAATTTACTAAGGCAGTTTACACACGCAAAAAATATATAGCTTGTTAAAGCACAGACGTATGCAAAGTAGCAGTAAACAACTTTTTAAGTTTTTAATGATAACAAATTGCAACTCTTGAATCTTATTATGATGAGTTGGATCTTAATTAAAAATCAAATTCTTGAATCATATTAGGATGACAGATGAGTGGCATGACATGAACCAACTGGACCTCCTGAGCGACGAGGATATTGTCTCCACATATGCCCAAATTCCCCACACTCAAAGCAGTTCCCCGGTACTGGTGGTGGTGCTGACTGAATTGGGCCCCGAGAACTAGAATAACTCCTAAAAGCACCCGGTGCAAATAAACCCTGAACTGAAGGAGCACGGGACGAACTCTAGGCTGGCAGGGCACTGAGAGATGACTGACCCTGATGAGAACTATATGAACCCTGGTTGGATAATGCACCACGGTGAATTGGACGACCCGCCTGAGCGTGTCTATAAGGACGACCCCTACCGCGGTAAAACTGACCCCCTGAAGGAACACCACTAAAATCACCTGGACCACGAGGCATCTTGGCCTCCCTCTCTCCACGCTCCTGGCTACGAACCATCTCTATTTGCCGAGCAATGTCAACTACCTCATCAAAAGTAGCACCAGATACTCTCTCCCGAGTCATAAGTAATCGTAGTTGATATGTGAGGCCATCAATGAACCTCCTAATCCTCTCCCTATCAGTGGGAACCAACCAAACGGCGTGACGAGCCAACTTCGAAAACCTCATCTCGTACTCCGTCACAGATATGCCATCCTGACATAACTGCTCAAACTGTATACGCAGCTCCTCTCTACAAGAGTGCGACACAAACTTCTCCAAAAAGATAATGGAGAATTCCTACCATGTAAGTGGTACTGCACCGACCGGCCTGCATCTCTCCTAAGCCTCCCACCATCTGAAGGCAGCCCCAGAAAATTGTAAAGTAGTGAACGAGACCCCGCTGGTCTCTAAAATACCCGCTGTCTGAAGCATCCGCTGGCACTTATCCAGAAAATCCTGAGCATCCTATGACTCAACACCACTAAATGATGGGGGTCGAAGCCTCCCAAATCTCTCAAGTCTCCTCTGCTCATCATCTGCCATAACGGGGACTACCAGGGCCTGAACAGCTACAGCCGGCTTGGCTAGTAGTGCTCCCAGTATCTGAAGTCCCTGTATCACCTGATCCAGAGTACGGGCAACAGGGGTATGAGTACCTCCCCCGGCCTGAGAAATGGCAGGTGCAGCTCGAGCCGAAACTACCTGAGCAAGGCCAGTGTAAACTGTCAATATCTGGGCCAAAGTCTCCTGAAGGTCTGGAATCTCAAAGGGCACAGCTGGTGCCTGAGCTGGTCCTGTCGGCTCAGCTATATATGGAATCTGCTCCTGAGCTGGAGCAACTGGTGGTGCTATAGGTGCTGCTCCAACTGCTGTACGAGCTACACCTCGACCTCTACCTCGGCCCCGACCTCTACTATGGCCCCGGCCTCTCGCGGCCCTAGTTGGTGGCACTGGTGTCTGACCGTCCGATTCGATAGTATGTGTCCTCACCATTTCTAAGAGAATAAAATAACAGAAATTTAGTTTCCAGAATCAACCATTCACACGACAGAATATAAGAAAGTGAAATTTTCCTAAGGGTTAGGCAGCCTCTCGAAGATAAGTACAGACGTCTCCGTACCGATCCGCAAGACTCTACTAAACCTGCTCATGACTCATGAGACCTATGTAACCTAGGCTCTGATACCAACTTGTCACGACCCAATATCCTAACTTGTCGTGATGGCGCCTATCTCAATACTAGGCAAGCCGATAATACCAATGACCCATGATTTCTTTTAAGTACTGAAAACATAATAATTAAGTTTAAGAGTAAGTCCCACAAACATTGGAAATAAACACACTCCCAAAACCCGGTGTCACTTATTACATGAGCATCTATACATTACAAGTATGAAAAACGTGGTCTATAATAATCTGAGACCAAATACAATAAACAAAAGGATAGGGAAGGAGAGACAAGGTCTGCGAAACATGGCAGCTACCTCTGAATCTCCGGAAAATCGACTGTGTGAAAGAATCAACACCCACTGTATCCGGGATCACCTGGATTTGCACACGAAGTGCATGGTGTAGTATGAGTACAACCAACTCAGTAAGTAACAATAATAAATAAAGAACTAAAAGTAGTGACGAGCTTCTCAGCTAAGTCCAAAAATAGTACTTTCCGATATAAAAGGGTAGGCATGCTCTCAGGTTCAACATTTAAGATTTCACTGAAATTTCATATCAAGTATGACCGAAACAGAAAATAATATTTTTCTGAAATTTTCAAAATAGTGATATATGACAGCTGAAATGTAGCAAATAATGAAATCAATGCTTCCTCTCAAAGTAACAGTCACTCAGTCCTCCCATTCACTCCAACCTTATAGTCACTCTTTCCTCACAGTCACTCTTTCCTCACAATCACTCATCACTTCGAACTCGCCACTCGGCACTCACACTCGGCACTCGCACTCAGTAGGTACATGCGCTCACTGGGGGTGTGTACACACTCCGGAGGGACTCCTTCAACCCAAGTGCTATATCAAGCCAATCATGGCATAAATCAATTGAAACATGCTGCGGCGTGCAGCCCGATCCATATATATCCTCATAATCAGGCCCTCGGCCTCACTCCGTCATCAACCTCTCCAGTCTCTTGGGCTCTAAGAAATCATGATAAGCAGCCCAACAACAATGATATGATGCACCAATAATGAATAAGAGAGACTAAGGTAAAAATGTGTAAATAGAACTGTGACTGAGTACAAAACAGCAATTTAGCAAATAATTTCACAAGTAAACGACCTCTGTAGGTCCCAACAGTGTAAACATATGATTTTAACATGATTCATAGATCATTTTATCTAATACAGGGAAAAATATACGGATATCAACAGATTTTTCAACTACACAGTTCCATGGAATTGACCAAGTCATAATTCCTACGGTGCACACTCACACGCCCGTCATCTAGCATGTGTGTCACCTCAAAAACAATCACATAATACATATTTTGGGCTTTCATACCCTCAAGACCAAATTTAGAACTGTTACTTACCTCAAACCGTATAATTCTTTATTCTGCAATGTCTTTTCCTTGTGAATTGGCCTTTAAACGCCTCGAATCTAGCCACAAATAATTCGATTCAGTTAATATAATTTATTGGAATTAATTCCATAAGAAAATACTAATTTTTTCAATAAAATCCAAAATTTAGCTCAAAAATCGCCTGTGGGGCCCACGTCTCGGAACCCAGACAAAAGTTACAAAATCCGGAAGCCCATTCAACCACGAGTCTAATCATACCAATTTTTCCAAAATCCGACCTGAACTCGACCCTCAAATCTTCAATTTAAACCAAGAGGGTTTTCTAAATTTTCCAATTTAATTCACTAATTAAATGTCAAAAACAACCATGGATTCGAGTAATTTAACCAATATTGAGTTAGGAACAGTTACCCCATTATATTCCTTGAAAATCTCCCGAAGATTCTCTCTCTCCGAGCTCCAAATCGATAAAAATAGAAAATGGGACGAAGTCCGATTTTCAGAACTTAAACTCTCTGCCCAGTCATTTGCTCTACGCGATCACGGACAACCACACACGATCACGAAGCACAAATTTCCATTGCCCAGATTTAACCCTACGCGATCGCAAAGCTCACTCTCACAGGCCTACGTGATCGCGAAGCACAAAACGCGTGGCCTATACTTCTGGTCCACTTACTCTACGTGAATGCGACCTTCTTCACGCGTTCGTGAATAACAAACTCGCACAGCTACGCGATTGCGGCCCTCTTCATGTGATTGCGAAGAACAAAATCATCACTGCCTCAAACAAGCCTACGCGTTCACGGACATTCTCATACGCGTTGAAGGAAACCAGTGACAAAAAACCAGCATTCTTCAACTTGAATGCCAAGTCCAAAATTGATCCGTTAACCATCTGAAACTCGTCCGAGGCCCTCGGGACCTCAACCAAATACACCAACATGTCCTAAAATATCATACGAACGTAGTCGAACCCGCAAATTACCTCAAACAACGCTAAAACTACGAATCATACCCCAATTCAAGCCTAATGAACTTTGAAATTTTAAGTTTCCACAAATGACGCTGGAACCTATCAAATCAAGTTCGATTGACCTCAAATTTTGCATAAAAGTCATAAATGACATAACGGACCTATTAAAATTTTTAGAATCGGATTTTGACCCTAATATCAAAAAGTCAACCCCCGGTCAAACTTTCCAAAAATTCGACTTACGCCATTTCAAGCCTAATTCCACTACGCACCTCCAAAAACATTTTCGGACACGCTCCTAAGTCTAAAATCACCATACGGAGCTATTGGAATCATCAAAATTAAATTCCGAGGTAGTTTATACATAAGTCAATATCCGGTTAACTTTTTCAACTTAAGTTTTCAATTATGAGACTAAGTGTCTCATTTCACTCCGAAATCCCTTCGGAACCGAACCGACTAACCCGGTAAGTCATAAAATAACTGTAAAGAATAACTTGAACAGTAAATGGGGGAATGGGGTTATAATACTCAAAATAATCGGTCGGGTCATTACACCGTGCTTACATATAACAGTATAAACTAGGTGGGGGAAATAGCAATAACAATAACAGAAATAAAGGGGGAGGCACACAAGAAGCAACCATGACTACAAGTCACATAGAAAACGTAGGTGCACAATAACATCTCAAGATAAAGGCATGAATGTATACACAACAAAACGATATCACAATATAATGTATGTCTCTCGTCCTCGCCTACACGGAAACACCCTTCGTGCCATAAATATATGATAATATAATAATAATGCCACGGCATCACACTTCATGCTTTCACTCTCATCCTCACCTGATAATATAAGTGAAATGGCACGACATCACCCTTCGTGCCTTTACACTCTCAATGGCACGACATCACCCTTCGTGTTTTACGCTCTCAAATGGCACAACATCACCCTTCGTGCTTTACACTCTCCCTCACATGAGAATATAATTCAAATGGCACGGCATCACCCTTCGTTCTTTACACTCTTCCTTACCAAGCACATGTATATCATTAACAAGCAAGGTAGGAAGCATATATAACATCAAGAAGAGTGTTGAAACCACAACACAATACAATAATTTATATCGCAATTTGCCACTGACCACAATCAAATTCCAAATATGTAGCAGAATCAATAAATTTCCCAACAAATAGCCCAAGGCTCCACACAACGTATATAAAATCTCAAAACAATCATCAGAGGTGAAAAATACTCAGTATAGGGAAACACCTTCATTAATCCAAATTCTTGCCCCATTAGTGGGATGTTACTGGGTTGTTGTTGTATATTAACTCCTCAATTTAATCTTATTTAATAAATATTTACAGATAAGGATTCCATCATGAATTTAATTCCAAGAAAAATATCAAATCAACAAACACACAAAATTCAAATAAAAACCAAGTGACAATAACACCAAATTATTATATAAAATACAAACTTGACAAAAAAGGAATGAGGCGTGATAATTCAATGATTTACTAAATGCCAACAATTTGTCACGACTCGAAATTTTCACATTTGGATCGTGATGGCGCCTAACATTTCACTTGCTAGGCAAGCCAATGTTAGAATAATATTAACCAATTTTTAAACAATCTTTAAATTATTAAAAATCAAGAAACAAATGCGGAAGCAAAGTTTGAAATATAGTGAAATAATCCATAAAAATAACGGTATCTAAATCCATCCCAGAATTGATGTCACAAGTGTACGAGCTTCTAGAATAAATACAAATAAAGGTCTGAATAAAATAAAGTTGTCTGGAAATAAACACACAGCTAAAGTAAAATAGACAGGGACTTCAGAACTGTAGACGCCATGCAGTTATATCTCAAGTCTCCCCTGGTAGCTGAAATCCGAGCAAGTCTATGGTACGTCGCTGGGACCAACTCCAAAATCTGCACAAGAAGTGCAGAGTGTAGTATCAGTACAACCGACCCCATGTACTGATAAGTGCTGAGCCTAACCTCGACGAAGTAGTGACGAGGCTAAGGCAGTTCACATACATTAACTTGTACGCAATATTAATATCAACAATAACAAATAATAGAAATAAATCAGGTAACTCATTTATAATAATTGAAGCCAACTCAGCAGTCATAATCCATTATTATTTCAACCAATTCTGTTGCAGCGTGCAACCCGCTCTCACAATATCTTCACATTCAATTCTGTTGCAGCGTGCAACCCGCTCTTCCAATATATTCCTTTTAATCAAGTCTGTCATGTATTTATTTCAATCAAATATATATATAGACTTTTAAATAAGTCTGTTGTGGCGTGCAATCCGATCTCCCAATATATACTTTTTAATAAGTCTATTGCGGCGTGCAACACGATCCTCCAATATTGACTTTTTAATAAGTCTGTTGCGGCGTGCAACTCGATCCTCCAATATTGACTTTTTAATAAGTCTGTTGCGGCGTGCAACCCGATCCTCCAATATAAATCCATTTCAATTAATTCTATTGCGGTGTGCAACCCGATCCTCCAATATTGACTTTTTAATAAGTCTGTTGCGGCGTGCAACCCGATCCTCCAATATATATCCATTTTAATCAATTCTGTTGCGGTGTGCAACCCGCTCCTCCAACATATTCATTTACCAATTCTTATAGAAGAAACTTTCCCAATAATTGCAACAATTAATATAAAATTATAAAATAACAAGCATATAGTAATTATGATTTAATTATGAAAAAAATAATGACAAATAGTAAATTATTATGGAAATCAGGGAGAAAATAGGCAGTTTAATATTTAATATGTTAAATGTCAAATAACAATTAAGACACATAATTCAAATATCATAAAATAATTAATGCAATAATTCAAGGATTAATGTTTGACAAAGAATATGAGAGAAATAATTATTATAATAATTAATTCATGATTTAAAATAATTTATGATTTTTCAAGTAAGTAGGCAAACAATCAATTTGAAGACGTATAGACACTTGTCACCTCGCCTACACGTCGTTCACATGCATTTCACATAGCAAATAATTTAAGGGTTCTATTCCCTCAAGTCAAGGTTAACCCCGACACTTACCTCGCTTTGCAAATTCCAAATCAATTATTCAACCAAAGCTTTTCCTTTTAAATTTGCCTCTGAAAGCTTCAAATCTATTCACAAACAATTCAATATGTTCAATACTAATCATAGGAATTAATTCCTTATGAATTTACAAATTTTCCTATAAAAATCCGAAATTCATTAAAATATTCAGCAGTGGGACCCACGTCTCAAATCCCAGAAAAACTCACGAAATCCGAACACCCGTTCCGATACGAGTTCAACCATACAAAATTTATCCAATTCCGATATCAAATGGACCTTCAAATCTTAAATTTTCGTTTTTGGAAGATTTTATAAAAATCTGATTTTTCTTCCATAAATTCACTGATTCATGATATAAACGAGTTTGGAATCATGAAATATAATTAATATAGGATAAGGAACACTTACCCCAATGTTTTCCCATGAAAATCACCCAAAGATCGCCTTACCCGAGCTCAAAAATGGAAAAGGGTTGAAAAAGAGACGAATCCCATTTTCCAGAACTTAAGTTCTTTTTCTGAAACTTTTACCCTTCGTGAACGCGGTCAGTGCCTCGCGTTCGCGAAGCACAAATTCCTGCTGACCAATTTTATTCTTCGCGAACGCAAGGGCTACTTCGTGAACGCGAAGCTTGCCTGGCTTGGCCTTCGCGAACGCGAAGGCCATTTTCCTGGCCAGCCCCTTTCCCTTCGCGAGCGCGAGGATTCGATCGCGAACGCGAAGCTTTGCACCTCAACTCTTCGCGAACATGTTCCCTCAGTCGTGAACGCGAAGCCCAAAAAGTGCCAGTCCAAATTTCCTTTTCGTGAACGCGAGACTCCCCTCGCGAACGGGAAGAAGGAAACCAGAAGCAGATTTCTGCAGTTTTTCTTAAGTCCAACAATGATCTGTTAACCACCCGAAATCAACCCGAGCCCTCGGGGCTCCAAACCAAATATGCACCCAAGTCCTAAAATATCATACGAACTTGCTCGCACAATCAAATCGCCAAAATAACACATAGAACTACGAATCGGACAGCAAATCAAAGAAAGTTTTCAAGAAAACTTTAAAACTTATATTTTTACAACCGGACGTCCGAATCATGTCAAATCAACTCCGATTCTCACCAAATTTGGCAGTCAAGTCATAAATATTATACTGGACCTATAACGGGATCCGAAACCAAAATACAGACCCGGAGTCAATAAATCCAATATCAGTAATTTCTTAAAAATTATTAAGCTTTTAAACTTTTAATGTTTCATCAAAATTCCATATCTTGGGTTAGGGACCTCGAAATTCGATTTTGGACATACACCCAAGTCCCAAATCACGATAAGGACCTACCAAAATTGTCAAAATATTTATCCGGGTCCGTTTGCTCAAAATGTTGACCAAAGTCAACTTAGTTGAGTTTTAAAGCTCTAATTCACATTTTAATCCATTTTTCACATAAAAACTTTTCGAAAAAATTGTACGGACTGCACACGCAAGTCGATGAATAAAAAATGGTACTTTCAAGGTCTTAGAACACAGAATTACTTATTAAATTTAAAGATGACATTTTGGGTCATCATATTCTCCACCTCTAAAACAAACGTTCGTCCTCGAACGGAGTTAGAAAAAGTACCTGAGCTGGAGAAAAGGTGTGGATATATACTCCGTATGTCCTACTAGGACTCCCAGGTAGATTCCTCTACCCGTTGACCTCTCCATTGCACCCGAACTGAAGGATAACTCTTAGACCTCAACTGTCGGACCTGCCGGGCTAGAATAGCCACCGGCTCCTCCTCGTAAGTCAAATCTTTGTCCAATTGGACTGAGCTGAAATCTAACACATGGGACGGATCACCATGATATTTCTGGAGCATAGACACATGGAACATCGGATGAACCGCTGATAAACTAGGTGGTAATACAAGCATGTAGGCTACTTCACCCACCCTTTCAAGAATTTCAAAGGGCCCGATATATCTAGGGCTCAACTTGCCCTTCTTTCTGAATCTCATTACACCTTTCATAGGTGAAACCTGGAGCAATATTCTTTCTCCAACCATGAATGCAATATCACAAACTTTACGGTTGACATAACTCTTTTTCCTAAACTGAGCTGTGTGAAGTCGATCCTAAATAATCTTGACCTGTACCAAATCGGTACCCAACAACCGAGCCTCTCCCGGTTCAAACCAACCAACTGGTGATCGGCATCGCCTTCCGTATAATGCCTCATATGGAGCCATCTGAATGCTTGATTGGTTGCTATTATTATAAGCAAACTCCGCAAGTGGCAAGAAATGATCCCAAGAACCTCCAAAGTCTATAACACACGCGCGGAGCATATTTTCCAATATCTGAATAGTGCGCTCTGACTGTCCGTCTGTCTGTGAATGAAATGTTGTACTCAACTCCACCTGTGTGCCTAACTCACGTTGTACAGCCTTCCAGAAATGTGAGGTAAACTGAATACCTCGATCTGAAATAATAGACACGGGCACACCGTGAAGGCGGACAATCTCACGAATGTAAGTTTCAGCTAACCTCTCTAAAGAATAGGTAACTGCCACTAGAATGAAATGTGCTGACTTGGTCAACCTGTCCATAATGACCCAAACTGCATCAAATTTTCTCTGAGTCCGTGGGAGCCCAATAACAAAATCCATAGTGATACGCTCCCACTTCCAATCAGGAATTTCTAACTTCTGAAGCAAACCACCAGATCTCTGATGCTCGTACTTAACTAGCTGACAATTCAGACACCGAGCTACATATGCAACTATATCCTTTTTCATTCTCCTCCACCAATAATCTTGCGCAAATCTTGATACATTTTGGCAGTACCTGGATGAATAGAATACCTTGAACTATGTGCTTCTTCAAGAATTAACTTACGAAGACCATCCACATTAGGCACACAAATACGACCCTGCATTCGCAGAACCCCATCTTCCCCCACAACAACCTATTTGGCATCACTGTGCTGCACCATGTCCTTAAGGACAAGTAAGTGAGGATCATCATACTGCCTCTCTCTAATGCGCTCATATAAAGAAGACCGAGCGACTGTACAAGCTAGAACCCCAATAGGTTCTGAAACATCTAACCTCACGAACTGATTAGCCAAAGTCTGAACATCTGCAGCTAATGGCCTCTCACCAACCGGAATATACGCAAGACTGCCCATACTTACAGCCTTTCTACTCAAAGCATCGGCCACCACATTGGCCTTTTCGGGGTGATACAAAATGGTGATATCATAGTCTTTCAAGAACTCCAACCATCTTCTCTGCCTCAAATTAAGATCTTTTTGTTTGAACAGATACTAAAGGCTACGATGATCAGTAAATACCTCACACGAGATACCATAGAGGTAATGCCTCCCAATCTTCAGCGCATGAATAATGGCTGCCAATTCTAAGTCATGAACAGGATAATTCTTTTCGTGAACTTTCAACTGCCGCGACGCATATGCAATTACCTTGCTATATTGCATTAATACTGCACCAAGCCCAATGTGAGATGTGTCATAATATACCATATACGATCCTGAACCTGTGAGTAATACCAACACTGGCGCCGTAGTCAAAGCGGTCTTGAGCTTCTGAAAGCTCAACTCACATTCGTCTGACCATCTAAATGGGACACCCTTCTAGGTTAGTCTGGTCAATGGGCTTGCTATAGATGAAAACCCTTCCACGAACCGACGATAATAACCTGCTAAACCCAGGAAACTCTGGATCTCTGTAACTGAAGTAGGTCTAGGCCAATTCTGAACAGCCTCAATCTTCTTAGGATCCACCTTTATGCCTTCTGCCGATACAACATGCCCCAAAAAGGCAACTAAGTCTAACCAAAACTCGCATTTTGAAAATTTGGCATATAACTGATTATTCTTCAAGGTGTGAAGCACACTTAAAAAATGCTGCTCATGCTCCTCTCGACTGCTGGAGTAAATCAAGATATCATCAATGAATACAACCACAAAAGAATCCAAATAAGGCTTGAACACCCAATTCATCAAATCCATAAATGTTGTTGGAGCATTTGTCAACCCAAATGACATCACTAGGAACTCGTAATGCCCATACCGAGTCCGAAAAGCTGTCTTAGGGATATCAGATGCCCTAATCTTCAACTAATGGTAACCAGATCTCAAATCAATCTTCGAAAATACCTTGGCACCCTGAAGCTGATCAAATAAGTCATCAATTCTTGGCAGCGGATATTTATTTTTTGATAGTGACCTTGTTCAACTGCCGATAGTCTATACACATCCGTATAGAGCCATCTTTCTTCTTTACAAATAATACGGGTGCACCCCAGGGCGAGACACTGGGTCTAATGAATCCCTGATCAAGTAAGTCTTGTAACTGCTCTTTTAATTCTTTCAACTCTGGTGGGGCCATACAGTATGGCGGAATAGAAATGGGTTGGGTGCCCGGAGCCAAATCAATACAGAAGTCAATATCTCTGTCGGGTGGCATCCCTGGCAGATCTGTAGGAAATACTTCTGAAAATTCACGAACAACTAGTACTAAGTCCATAGAAGGGACATCCACACTGGGATCGCGAATATAAGACAAATAGGCTAGACACCCTTTCTCTACCATACGCCGAGCTTTCATATAAGAAATAACCCTGCTGGCAGAATGGCCAGAAGTTCCTTTCCACTCTAACCGAGGTAACCCCGGCATAGCTAGGCTCACTGTCTTAGCATGATAGTCCAATATAGCATGATAAGGAGACAGTCAATCCATACCCAAGATGACATCAAAATCTACCATTTCAAGAAGTAGAAGATGCACACTAGTCTCAAGATTACCAATAGTAACCACACACAAACAATAGGCGTGATCTATTATAATAGAGTCTCCCACCGGTGTAGATACACACACAGAAGCACTCAAAGAATCACAAGGCACAACCAAATATGAAGCAAAATAGGAGGAAACATAGGAATAAGTAGATCCTGGATCAAATAGAACTAAAGCATCTCTATGGTAAACTGGAATAATACATGTGATCACAGCATCAGATGACTCGGTCTCAGGCCTAGTTGGAAAATCATAAAATTGGGGCTGGGCCCCACCAGTCTGAACTACGTCTTTGGGATGGCCTCTAACTGGCTGGCCTCCACCTCTAACGGCCTGACCTCTACCTCTAATGGCCTGACCTCCATCTCTAATAGACTGACCTTCACCTCTAGCTGCCTGACCCTTACCTCTAGCTAGCTGAGCAGGCGGTGAAGCAACCGGTGCTGGTATGATGGCACGAGAATCTTGCCGAGATCTGTTACTCGCCAATCTAGGGCAATGCCTCCTGATGTGGCCAATGTTACCACACTCATAACACCCATCCTAATATCGTGGCTGCTGAAGCTGAAGCTGACCCAGATGGGCCGGATAACTACTGTAGTAACTCTGGAGTGGTGGTGTACTGATAGGAGCTGAATGTGCACTGAATACTAGCTGCCCAGAGTAAGGCATAATAGGACCATGACTTCCTGAAGCACCAGGAGATACATGAAGTGCTGAATGAAACGGTCTAGGAGGATGACCCCTACCAAAATTACCTCTGCCTCCAGACGAGGCACCACTGAAACCACCGAATTGACGAGGCCTCTTATCGGACTTCTGCCCTCTTTCCTGTGCAAGAACCATCTCGATCCTCCTTGCGACATTAGCAGCCGCCTGAAAAGAAATCTCACTTTCGGTCTCCTTGGGCATCTGAAGTCTGATAGGGTGAGTGAGTCCCTCAATAAACCTCCTCACTCTCTCTCCTTCCGTAGGTAGTAAAAGGAGAGCGTGACAGGCCAAATCCACAAAACGGGACTCATACTGAGTAACAGTCATACTGCCCTGCTGTAGATGCTCAAATTGCTTGCGGAATTCCTCCCTCAGTGTGATAGGAAGGAACTTCTCCAGAAATAGCTGAGAGAACTGCTCCCAGGTAAGTGCAGGCGATCCGACTAGTCGGGTCAATGTATAATCTCTCCACCACCTCTTGGCGGAACTCGTCATCTGAAATACAGCAAACTCAACCCCATTGGTCTCAACTATACCCATGTTCCGCAGCACCTCGTGGCAGCGTTCAAGATAATCCTCTGGGTCCTCAAAAGGTGTACCACTAAAGTGAACTGGAAAGAGCTTGGTAAACATATCCAGTCTTAGTAAGGCCTCAAAGGACATGGCGGGCCTATCACCAATCTATGGCGCAACAACTGGCTGAACTACCCTAACTGGCGAGGCTGCTGGAGCCTAATTCTGTGGAGCCATCTGCTCCGGAGCGGGAGTAATGGGAGTTTGGGCTCCTCCCCCAGCCTGTGAGACGGCTGGTGCCACTGGAAATGTACCATTATGAGCCACACCCTCCATAAGACTTACCAAACGGACTAGAGCGTCCTGAAGTACTGGAGTGGCTATGAATCCTTCCGAGACCTGAACTGGTCCAACTGGTACATTCTGAACTGGAACGTCCTCCTGAAGATTCACTGAGGTTCTATTACAGGTGCAGCTGCTCGAATTCTGGACTGAGCTCTACCTCAGCCTCTGCCTAGGCCTCTGGCACGACCTCGACCTCGACCTCTACCCCTGACCATAGTTGCTACTGGGGGTTCTGGTCCCATTCCATCGGTAGAGGTATTAAGTGTTCTCACCATCTCCTAGAGAATAAGAGTGTAATGGTTCAATCATCTATGATAGAATAAAATCGCACGTCAGAATAAGAAAGAAGTGATATTGTTCCTAAACATCATAGCCTCTGAGAGATAAGTACAGACGTCTCCGTACCGATCCTTCAGACTCTACTAAGCTTGCTCGTGACTCGCGAGACCTATGTAACCTAGTGCTCTGATACCAACTGTCACGACTCAAAATTCCCACCTTTGGATCGTGATGGCGCCTAACATTTCACTTGCTAGGCAAGCCAACGTTAGAATAATATTAACCAACTTTTAAACAATCTTTAAATTATTAATAATCAAGAAACAAATGCGGAAGCAAAGTTTGAAATATAGTGAAATAAATCATAAAAATAACGGTGTCTAAATACCATCCCAGAATTGGTGTCACAAGTACACGAGCTTCTAGAATAAATACAAATAAAGGTCTGAATAAAATAAAGATATCTGAAAATAAACACACAGCTAAAGTAAAATAGACGGGGACTTCAGAACTGCGGACGCCATGCAGTTATACCTCAAGTCTCCTCTGGTAGCTGAAATCCGAGCAAGTCTATGGTACGCCACTGGGACCAACTCCAAAATCTGCACAAGAAGTGCAGAGTGTAGTATCAGTACAACCGACCCCATGTACTGGTAAGTGCTGAGCCTAACCTCGACGAAGTAGTGATGAGGCTAAGGCGGTTCACTTACATTAACCTGTACGCAATATTAATAACAACAACAAATAATAGAAATAAATCAGGTAACTCATTTATAATAATTGAAGCCAACTCAGCAGTCATAATCCATTATTATGTCAACCAATTCTGTTGCAGCGTGCAACCCGCTCTCACAATATCTTCACATTCAATTCTGTTGCAGCGTGCAACCCGCTCTTCCAATATATTCCTTTTAATCAAGTCTGTCATGTATTTATTTCAATCAAGTATACATATAGACTTTTAAATAAATCTGGTGCGGCGTGAAATCCGATCCCCCAATATTGACTTTTTAATAAGTCTGTTGCGGCATGCAACCCGATCCTCCAATATTTACTTTTTAATAAGTCTGTTGCGGCGTGCAACCCGATCCTCCAATATTGAATTTTTAATAAGTTTGTTGCGGCGTGCAACCCGATCCTCCAATATATATCCATTTCAATCAATTCTATTGCGACGTGCAACCCGCTCCTCCAACATATTCATTTACCAATTCTTATAGAATAAATTTTTCCGATAATTACAACAATTAATATAAAACTATAAGACAACAAGAATACGGTAATTATGATTTAATTATGAAAAAAATAATGACAAATAGCAAATTATTATGGAAATTAGGGAGAAAATAGGCAGTTTAATATTTAATATGCTAAATGTAAAATAACAATTAAGACACATAATTCAAATAGTATGAAACAATTAATGCAAGAATTCACGGATTAATGTTTGACAAAGAATAGGAGAGAAATAATAATTATAATAATTAATTCATGATTTAAAATAATTTATGATTTTTCAAGTAAGTAGGCAAACAATCAATTTGACGATGTATAGACACTCGTCACCTCGCCTATACGTCGTTCACATGCATTTCACATAACAAAAAATTTAAGGGTTCTATTCCCTCAAGTCAAGGTTAACCCCGACACTTACCTCGCGTTGCAAATTCTAAATCAATTATTCAACCACAACGTTTCCTTTTAAATTTGCCTTCGAAAGCTTCCAATCTATTCACAAAGAATTTAATATGTTTAATACTAATCATACGAATTAATTCCTTATGAATTTATAAATTTTTCGGATAAAAATCAGAAATTCATTAAAATATTCGGCAGTGAGACCCAAGTCTCAAATCTCGAAAAAACTCATGAAATTTGAACACCCATTCCGATACTAACCAGAGGTCTCGAGTTCGAACTCTGGGTATAGAAACATAATTGGTAGGGAGCGGTACCCGAATGGGGTCCCACGCGGCGTGTATTCGGATATAGTCGGGCTAATGCGAATGCCGGACACTAGGTGAGAAACCCAAAAAAAATTAAGCTAACGATCTTAATGGTTTTATTGTCTTCTATTTCTTCAATTAATGGATTAGTATAACTTTGTCCCCGCATTGCATCGCCATATGACCATTTTAAGTATGAACAAGAGATTCTCGGTTCAAGTGATTTCTCTTGCAAAATATTTTTTTCAAAAACGATATTAGTAAAATTAATTAAGAGAAGAGTATATTAGAAAGGGCCAATTAGTCATATCATAATTCATAAAAATTAATAATAAATGAGTTTAGAGAATTGTTACAACAAAATTAAAATGAGGGAGGTATGCGTAATATCGTAAACCACAAGAAAGATGGCTGTAATGAGGCCAAACCTGAGGGGAGGCCTATGAAATTAACCCTTATATTAAAAAAGAATGACAAATGAATTAAGGCAAAGAAGAAAAAGACAAAATCTCCAAGAAGGCCCACTCTCCCTATCAAAATCAAAAGAAAAGTGAATAAGAGAGTGCCTGGTCACGTTTTTGTTCAAGGTCTATCTCTAATATTCTTCTTATTTATTCTTTTTATTTCTGATTTTTATAATAGTTTTTTATACATAGCTTCACAAGTTTAATATTGCCAAACCTGTCGCATTTCTTTTGAATCAAAGTAGGCCGCGACTGATGTATTTTAGTTGGCCGGGGGAGAACAAATATTAAGCAATTTAAATCTTCAATTTTTTTTATTTTTGTTCGTTTTATTTTGAAGGTCAAACTAAAGTGAGATATTCAATTTGTAATAGTAGACTACAAATAGTTTTTCTTATAAAAGAGGTCGTTTCGTATAGCAATATTTGTTCGGGCCAGAAAAGAATATGTGCATTAAGCTAGCGAACTATGCATCATTTGATATTCTTCTTCATATATTAGATAAAAAAGAACCTTATTCATATCAATAAGAAAAAAGTAAAGGAAAGCAAAAAAGCTTTTCTATGCATCTACTATCATATGCAATGAATTATTAAAACAAATATGCACAAGAAATGGAGACTTAGTTATTTGTTTAAGTTTGATATTATGTGTCGCTATTTCAACGATGAAAAGATTTTTTTTGGTGAAATTTATTAAAAATGACTCGTAGTGTTGATAATATTTTAAATGATTGTTTAGTTTGTTATATAAAGAATGAAGGAATTGAAACTTGAAAGTGCCTAATACTGCTATCATTTATCGTTCTATAAAATATGATAAGTCGTCGAATGCAATTGTATGATAATATTTATATTCATATATTGTATTTAATTGGTTCATTACTTATTGAATATATATTATTAAATATTGGTTCTCGTTCCTTATCTTGTTATTATTATTATTGTATATTAACTTGAAATCGTTGTCCTATCTTAAAATTCAGAACTCATACACTTAAAATCCTGGTTCCGCCTCTGCGTGTCACTATATCTGAACATCACAAAACTCGTTAGTCTCTTACGCACACAACAACGTTTGAGGATCAAGTTATAATAAATTACCAACATAGTAAAATCAAATCATAACTTAATTAAACTTTACTAAGGTTATAATTTATGTTAGAATTTTTGTAAGACAAACATAAAATTTGGGGGGGAGGGGGGGAATGGGGTATGGACTGACCGCCTGAAATGACCAAGAAGGCCACTACCAAAAACAGATTCATCAAAGTCTTGGCCATCTTTCTTGTGTAGAAGAATGGTTTTGTTTTGACTTCAGACTGCTTCTCATTACAACATTATATAATATCTAGTTCATTAATAACCTGCAAATTTCTTTCTAAAGAGAAAATTACTGTAATTGTAACGACCCGGACGGTCGTTTTGAGAGTTGTAGCATCATTCTTCCATTTACTTCTCATTCTATACTTTATAGCTGTATTGTGACTTGCCGGGGTAGTCAGTTCGAGTCCGGAGAGATATCATAATGAATTGAGACACTTAGTCTCAAGATTGAAAACTTAAATTAAAAAGGTTGACCGGATATTGACTTATGTGTAAACGACCCCGAAATAGAGTTTTGATGATTTCCAATAGCTCTGTATGGTCATTTTGGACTTAGGAGCGTGTCCGAAATTTTTTTTTGGAAGTCCGTAGCTAAATTAGGCTTGATATGGGTAAAATAAAAATTTAAGTTTGGAAGTTTGACCGGGGAGTTGACTTTTTGATATCGGAGTCGGAATCCAATTCTGAAAATTTTTATAGGTCTGTTATGTCATATATGAGTTGTGTGCAAAATTTGAGGTCAATTGGACTTGATTTGATAGGTGTGATTAGTGATTTTAGAGTTATTTGATGTGATCTGAGGTTTCGATTAAGTCCGTATGATATTTTAGGACTTGTTGGTATATTAGGATGGGGTCCCAAGTACCCCGAGTGTGATTCGAATCGAAATCGGATCAATTTTTGAACTTAGGCGAATTCTAAAAATTTGCAGCTTCTGGTGTCATCGCACCTACGGAGGGACTGACCGCAGGTGCGGACTCGCATAAGCGAGTGTGGACTCGCACAAGTAGAAAGATGGATGGTGAGGTACCTGCGTGACCGCATATGCAAACGAGAAGGGCGCAGAAGCGGAGGCAGTGTTGGCTTGGGCAGACAGCAGAAGTGGTTGTTTTGTCGCACCTGCGAGACCGCAGAAGCGGCTAAGTTTCCATAGGTGTGAAAGCACTGACCAGATTACAAAACAGAGGGGTTTCAATATTTTTGTCATTTTGGACATTTTTAACTCGGTTTTGGACACTTTTTCAGAGAGAACTCACGAGGAAACTTGAGGTAAGTCATATGTGATTATTGTTAGTAAATAATATTGGATTATCATTGAGTATTTCTATAACAATCCAACCGGTCATTTTAAGCCCTAGCACGTCGTTCAACAGTTTGAAGCCATGAGTAGCTTCACTTCAAGTATTACGACTTGTACGTGTGGTCAGAATTAAATTTCAGAAAGTTCAGAGTCGGTTTGGAAAGAAAATTCTCAATTCGAAAGCCTTAAGTTGGAAGAATCGACTAAGATTGGATTTTAGAGTAAACGGCCTCGGAATCGGGATTTGAAGGTTCCAGCAGGTTGTATGATGACTTCGGACTTGGGCGTATGTTCGGATCGGGTTTTGGATGGCCCGGCAGCGTTTCGGCACCTATTGTGGAAGTTAGCATTTTGGAAGAATTCCATAAATTTGTGTTGAAGTGTATTTCAATGTTATCGATATCCGTTTGAAATTTCGAGTTTGCAAATAGCTCTGTATGGTGATTCCGGTATTGGGAGCGCGTCCGGAAGTGGATTTGGAGGTCCATAGGTCATTTTGGAGTGTTTGCATAATGTTCTGGAATCGTAGCATATCTGTAGGATTTGAATCAGTGCAATCTCATCCCTTTTTTCATTTTTATCGCATTCTTTTACCATTCCATAGTTACTGGAACCGCTTAATTCTGACTTAATGTCACATCACTCCATATTCCCCCTTTAGGGGAGTACTAAGAATTGGATCTACAGCGATCTACATATAGATGTTTTACCTTTTCATCTTTGCATCTTTTCACATTATCGATGATCCTTACTCTCCTCGCGGTAATCTTTTTGTACCTACTTATATTAACTTATACAGTGATGCTTCTTAAAATATAATCCAAGACTCCTGCAAAGTCGATAATTGCCACTTGAACTGCATGTCTTGTTTCAAATACATACGCAAGTCCCTTCTACACAGAATGGAATCCCACCTCTACAGTTCAAATGACAATCTTCTTTAGTCTTACACCTCTCTCCTGTCATCGCATATGAAAATTACAAAACTCGTTAGTATTTTGCACAAGATATAAATTTTTGAAGAATTTAGTTACTCCTATATAAATTGTCAACATTTATGAGCGATATATGCATACTTGCTACTCCATCATGTTTAGGGGCGGATATACCCTCGTAGGTACGAGTTTAACTGAACCTATAACATTCGGAGTGTATCCTAAATTTATGTGTAAACTTCACTGAAATTGTAATAAATAGTAGACATGAACCTATAATTTTAAAAGTATATATAACGGATTCAATTTTATAAATATTAAAAGTTGAACCTATAAAATTTAAATTCTAAATCCGCCTCTGATCATGTTGTTTAAAGAAACCCCGTCACTTTAACGAAATCTTTATAGCCTTTTCAAATGAAATTACTAAAAGATGCTAATGTTATAACTTAATATTGTGTTGATAAGTGATTGAATACTAGAGAGAGAGAGAGAGAGAGAGAGAGAGAGAGAGAGAGAGAGAGAGAGAGAGAGAGAGAGAGAGAGAGAGAGAGAGAGAGAGAGAGTGAGGAAAGAAAGGAGGGACCTTCGCGATCGGTGGAATATATTTTGGCTAAACATACGCAAGTCCCATCAACACAAGTTACAAACCCAGATTCACATGTCATATGACAATCTGCTCTACTATGACACGACGCTTCTGTCACAACATCTGAAGATCATAAAACTCGTTAGCATCTTGTATGACATAACTATTTGAGGAACATACTAAAACACACACATATATATCTAACATGTATAAGTACAATCGACCATGTTGTTTGAGTACAATACGATTTTATATGTGATTGTATAAGACAGAGAGAGAGAGAGACTAATCGCGTGAAAGGACCAAAAAAGAGACTACAAAAAACAGTGCCATCAAAGTCTTGGCCATCTCGTGCAGAAGAATGTTTTTTTGAGTTAAGAATGCTTCTTGCACCACATTATATATTACAATGCCAATTCCAATTAGGAGTTTTTTTAAATTTTCATATCTTGAATTTTGGTTAGCGGATCAAAGACATTTTTTGGTCAATGGAAGGTTGGTGAAAGAAACATGTCTAATACATACAACATTACCATATATATCAAGATTTGATGCATCTTTTAAAATTAATGAATCTCCTGTATTGCAATTTATATTTTGGTTTCATATCAAATAGAGCATAGATTAATCTCTGATAGTGATGACAGTAAAGAGTTGGTACAAATTTATTCACATACGATGTCCACCAAATAATGAATATAAAATATGTGTTTTTCATACAAATTGGTGATTATAGATTGTTTGTGCTGGTGTTTGGTGGTTTTGTTTCAAATTTGAGATCATTTCGAATAGATATAAGGTGGTTCGATCAAAACTAAAGTTGCAAATTCAAAGAATACTTTGTTGAACAACACAAATAAATTATGCCATTCAAGTAGAATTTGTGAATAATTTAACAGATAGGCCCAATCCAGATAACACAAAGTCATGCCAATATGATAAATTTTTGCTGAATGATTGAACAAGTTATCGTGCCAATCAAGTAGAGTTTGTGAGTTATCCAAGAAGAAAGCAAGGGCAATTACAGAACAAAGTTATGCTAATATGGTACGTAGAGTTTGATGAACAATTAAAGAATCATAAAGTCATGCCAATCGAATAGAATTTATGAATAATTTGACAATATAAGTCGAGTTGATACAACATAAAATCTACCAATCTGCTAGAGAAAGATTGTCGTTCATGTTATGCGTAAGTGTGTGTGAGTTTGAAGATCATTCCTAGGACTACGGGTGTAAAAACCAAACCGAAAAATCGCACCGAACCGAAAAGTCAAACCAAACCGATTAAAAAATTCGATTAGGTTTGGTTTGATTTGGTATTATATTGAGTAAAAATAACCGAACAAAATCGATATATAAGTATATAATTTTTATATATACTTTTAAGAATTTATATAGACTTTTCTTTAAAAAATATCTAGAAATATTTGGGATTCTCTTTTGGGATGTAATATTTAATAGAATATGAAGTTCTCCCTTTTTATTAACATTAAATAATTGGTCATATGATCACTTTATTATCAAGTATTATTGAAATGCATCAATCTCTTTGTTCTTCCATATTCATATGTCAAGATATGTTAAATTCGCATATCTTTTTCAAATTCGAAGTGGTATTTCATATTAATTTTTATATTTAATTATTAAATTCGGTTAATCTTGAAAGTGTATATCAAAGAAAAATTAATGTGAGACGACAAAAAAATAACTATTATGTGTTACTAAGACTATTATGTGTTACTAAGAATATTCTCCCACAAGAATATTTTAATAGACCATATGTTTATTATTTTTTTAATTTTTTACTAAACATATATTTACTTATAAAAAATTTAATAAAGTAAGATAGAAATAATATTCATGTAACAAAAAAATCTAAAAATCCGACAAAACCGAACCAATCCAAGCCGATATAGTTGGTTTGGTTTGATTTTGAAAGAAACCGAACCAACCCGATCTATGTATACCTCTACTTAGGACATTAAGAAACGAGGCTATTATCTAAAAACCAGCCCTTATAGGGCCGTTCCTGTAAATCACAACTAATTTTCTGAGACGTTAATATAAGCCTGTTGTATTGCTTCATTTTGAGTTGGAGGGTTCAAAGCTGTAACGACCCGGCCGGTCATTTTGGGTATTACAGCCCCGTTCTCCCATTTTCTTCTCTATCTGTGTCTTATAGTTGTATTATGACCTATCGGATTAGCTAGTTTGGGTCCGGAGAGATTTCGAAATGAATTGAGATACTTAGTCTCAAAATGGAAAGCTTAAGTCGGAAAAGTCGACCGGATATTGATTTATGTATAAATGACCTCGGATTTGAATTATGATATTTTTAGTAGCTCCGTATGGTGCTTTTGGACATAGGTTTCATGTCCGAAAAAGTATTTAAAAGTTTGTAGTTAAATTAGGCTTGAAATGGCTAAAATAAAAATTTAAGTTTGGAAGTTTGACCCGGGAGTTGATTTTTTGATGTCGAAGTCAAAATCCGATTCTGGAAATTGGAAAGCTTCGTTATGTCATTTATGACTTGTGTGCAAAATTCGAAGTCATTCCGAATTGATTTGATGTATTTTGGCACACGATATGGAATTTGAAAGTTCAAAGTTCATAGATTTTGATTTGAGGTGTGATTCGTCGTTTTGATGTTGTTAGGTGTGATTTGAGGCCTCTAGTAGGTCCGTATTATGTTATGGGACTTCTTGGTATGTTCGGATGGGGTCCCGGAGGGCTCGGGCGAGTTTCAGATTGATTTTGGATCATTTATTTCTTCATGTTGTTATTAATGGTTGCTGCTGGTTTTGGTATGACCGCACCTGTGGCTGGTTTGCGCAGGTGCGATGGTCGCAGAAGCGACAAAGGAGTCGCAGAAGCGGTCAGGGAGGCTTTGGATAGAGGCTGCAGATGCGGACATATGGGCGCAAAAGCGCTTGCGCAGGAGCGGTCCAACGCGCGCAGAAGCGCGACCGCAGATGCGGTTTGCACGACGCAGAAGCGACCACAGTCGCAGATGCGAGCTTCTTCCACAGAAGCGAAGGTCACAGATGTGACTATGAGACCATAGATGCGAAAGACGCTGGGCAGAACCTTTAAGTTCGAGGTTTCTCTATTTTTAGCCATTTTCCGATTTTGGAGCTTGGTTTGGGCAATTTGGAGAGGAATGTTTTCATACAACTTGGGGTAAGTGTTCTTGACTCCCTTGTGATTATTACATGAGTTAATCTTCATTTTCAGCGTTAGATTATTGATTTTTCAAGAGAAATCGGAGGAATTTTCTACAATTTTATAAAATAAATTTTCGAGATTTGAACACCTATTCGGAGTCGGATTTGGGTGAAATTAGTATGGTTGAACTCGTAATTGAATGGGTTGTCAGATTTTATAAGTTTCGTCAGATTTCGAGACGTGGGCCCCACTGTCAATATTTCGAGCGGAGTTGAAAATTTTCATAAATTATTAATTTGTAAGCATTGGAGTAAATTGTGATTTATTTGCACGTTATTTGAATAGATACGGATCGTTTGGCTTGAATTGAGGAAATATGAGGCGTTTAGAAGTTGATACGCGTAGAATGGAAATTCTAGAGCATTGTTTAGCTTGCTCGACATTGGATTCGGCTTGTTCGAGGTAAGTAACTCTTCTAATCTTGGAGCTGAGGGTATGAACCCTGACTATATGTGTTTGGGGTGACGCACATGCTAGGTAACGGGCGTGTAGGCGTGCACCGTGTGAATTGTGACTCCGTTATATCTGTGGTACTGTGTAGTTACCTGAACTTATCTGAAATCATGAAATCTCTACGTAATAAAGTTATCGAGCTGTGATTCATGTTAGAAGCCATGTCTAGGCTACATGCTTATCCTATTGGGACCCACTGAGGTCATTTCTGCTATTGAGTTATCTGCTTTCATTGCATTACATACTCAGTCATGCGCATTCATATGCATATCATATCTCAGTCTCTGTTGCTATTTATTGATACATCATATCATCATTGTGGGCTAATTCATGTCATTGTGAGCCCGAGAGACTAGAGAGGTTGATGACTGAGTGAGACCGAGGGCCTGATTTTGAGATATTGATACTATGGCATGTGAGTTGTCCGTGCAGTTTATAGCGCTTGGGCTGAAGGAGCCCCTCTGGAGTCTGCACACACCGCTAGTGAGCGCGGCTGATTTATACTAAGGGGTGGATCGTCCCTGGGTATGGATCTTGTCCGAAGCATTTATACCTGGGGATGGATTTTCCCCACGAGCTGGATTGGCCCTACTTGGTACTGAGTGACTGATGATAAGTTGATGTGTATATTTCAGGATGGATCGTCCCTGGGCCGAAATGGCCATATACAGTACTGAATAATTGAGCATGATGAGTTGAATGTGTGAGATAGTGAGATTGAGTACTTTGAGAGTGTGAGTATATGAGTTCATCTCTGAGATACATTGCATTGACATCATGACATACAGACATAGAGATGTATTTTTCTCATGTTGTACGGTATCACGTCATTCATGACTTCTCACACATATTGGCCTACGGGCATAGTGATGCATTTTTCCACTGGCTATCTGGAAAGAAAAATAAAACATCTTATTTATTGTTGAAAGGATTTTTGAGAGAATTATTGTTTTCAAACTTACTTATATTTTTGGCAACTTCGGTAAACGACTTGAGATTTTCACTGATACACTTGAAAGGCAAAACTATTTTCAAAAATCATGATTTTTTAAGCATTTTATCTCTGAGTTACTTCTTGTATTACTTGCTTTACGTTGTTATGGACTGTTGTTGGCTATTGGTATTGGACTCGATCAACCTTGGTACAAGCTCGTCACTACTTTCAACCTAAGGTTAGGTTTGTTACTTATTGAGTATATGGGGTCGGTTGTACTCATACTACACTTCTGCACCTTACGTGCAGATGTTGGCTGTTGATGTTGCTGTGTTCGTTGGGAGCTGGATCTAAAGATGTACCTGCATTTCGGTTGTAGCTGCCTCGTGTTCAAGGTAGCATTAGATTTATAAAAATCTGTTTTATATACTTTTCAAACATATGATGTGTTTACTTCATACCAGCTTTATAAACTCTATTTTTAGAAGCTCATGATTTGTACTACTAGTCCTTGAGGAATGTATAAGATTTAGATATTTTCTTTTACATAATTGTCTTGTTAAATTTCATTGGAATTGGATAGTTGATAACTGGCTTACCTAGCGTATTGGGTTAGGTGCCATCACGACTAGTTGGATTTTGGGTCGTGACAAAAGCCTAATACCATAGCATTCTCATTTCATTTTCCCCTCCCCCGATGCAATAATTTTCTTAAAGAAGAATTAACATAAATAGTCGCCTCGCTCAACCCTTAAACTAAAAATAGTCGGGAAACGGATAATCTATATATAGTTCATATATATGTAACGACTCGACCGATCTTTTTGAGTATTTTTATTTCGCTCGGTAGTTTGAGGGCATGAGTAGCTCTGTATGATGTATTATGACTTGTGTGAATCGCCGGTTTGGTTTTCAGGTTATTCGGAATCGATTTGGAAGAATAAATTTCATGATTGAAGCTTTAAGTTGGAAGAGTTGACCAAGTTTGACTTTTTAGTATTTGACCTTGGATTGGAGTTTTGACGGTTCTGTTAGGTCCGGATGGTGATTTTGGACTCGGGCGTATGCCCGGATTTGCATTTGGATGTTTCTAGAAGGCTTCGATACTAATTAGCGAAAGTTGGAAATTTGAAGGTTTAGAAAATTCATAAGTTTAACCGATAGTTGACTTTGAGGATATTAGATTCAGATTGTAGTTTCGAGAATTGGAATAGTTTCGTTACGTCATTTGGGACTTGTGTGCAAAATTTGAGTTCATTCCAAGCTGATTTGATATGTTTCGACACGAGTTTTGAAAGTTGAAAGAGTTCAGAGTTCATTAAGTTCGATTCGAGGTGCGATTCGTCATTTCGATGTTGTTATGCATGATTTGAGGCCTTGAGTAAGTTTGTGTTATGATATGGGACTTGTTAGGATGTTCGGACGTGGTCCCGAGGGGCTGGTGCATTTTTTGGATCGAATTCGGATCATTTTCCCTTCATTTTGGCATTGCTGGTTCTGCTGAGCATCTGATTTCCTTATTCGCGATCGCGTAGAGTTGTTTGATGGCTGGGGAGAAGTTTTGCATCGCATTCACGAGTCTTCAGACGCATTCGCGTAGGTTTCTGTAGAGTGAGTATCGCGTTTATAGAAATGTGCACGCGTTCGCGTTGCGATTTGAGCTGAGTTGGGCAGAGGCTAGTTTCTTCTTCGTGTTAGCACTGATTGTGTTGTGATCACATAGTTCAGATGCATGTATTCATCACGTTCGCATGGATAGTTACGCAATCACGTAGAGTAATTGTTGGGAGGCAGTGATGGTTGTTCTTCGCGTTAGCGAAGGTTGATTCGCGATGGAGGGTAATTCTGGGCTGTGTATTTTTTTCTTCTTCGCGATCAGGATGGTATTTTCACGATCGCGATTCATTAATTCGCCCAGTGATTATAAAGTACTCTATTTCAGAAGTTTCGTCCATTTTAGCATATTTGGAGCTATGGAGCTCGGATTGAGGCGATATTCACCACATGGATTGGGGTAAGTGTTCTCTACTTAGTTTGGATTTTATTTCATGAATCTATCTTCATTTTTGGCATTCGATTAAGGATTTCAAGAGAGAAATTAGGGGGTATTGTCTAAAGTTTTATAGGGTGAATTTTTGAGTTTTGAACATCGATTCGGAATCGGATTTGAGTGAAACTAGTATGGTTGGACTCGTAATTGAATGGGTTGTGAGTTTTGTTAGGTTCCAAGGTGCGGACTTAGATTTGACTTTTTGGTTGACTTCGCAGTTTTGATTAAAGATTCGACATTTATCATTTGGACCTATTTCCTTTAGCATTATTTGATGTTCTTGAGTTGCTTTTGGATAGTTTTGAGCCGATTGGAGGTTGGTACGTGCGGTGTGGCATTTTTGGAGTATTGTTTGGCTTGTTCGGCATTGAATTTGGCTTGTTCGAGGTAGGTAACACTTTTAAACTTGGTGCTGAGGATATAAAATCCCGAATTACGTGTTATGTGATTGATGTTGAAGTGACGCGCATGCTAGGTGACGAGCGTGTGGGCGTGCACCATGTGAATTGTGATTTAGTCGATTCCATGGAACTGTGTAGCAATCTTATCTGAACATTTTTACTATACTCTATGCGTTAGAGCACTTGAGCTGTGATTTATGTTGGAAATCATGTTTAGGTTTTATGCTGGTACTAGTGGGACCCACAGTGGTCTTTGTTTGTTGTTGAGTTATTTGCTTAATTGCAGTTATGTACTCAGTCACATTCATGTTTACGTATCATATCTCAGTCTTTGTTATCTTATATTGTCACATCTTGTATCACTGATTAGGGCTGCTTAGCATGAGTGTTGTGAGCCCAAGAGACTTGAGAGATTGATGACTGAGTGAGGCCGATGGCTTGTTGTGAGAGATATTTATGGGATCGGACTGCACGCTGCAGCAAGCTTTATTGATTTATGCCAAGATTTGGCTTATTATAGCGCTTAGGCTGGATCAGCCCCTCCGGAGTCTGCACATCTACAGTGGGCGCAATTGCTATGGATTTTTGGGCTGGATCTGCGCTAAATTCATTTGCATTGGGCTGGATCTGCCATGCATTTATTTATGTTTGGGCTGGATCAGCCCTAGATTCATTGCTTTGGTTGGATCTGCCCTGGATTTATTTATGTTTAGATTGGATCTGCCTTATACAGTACTGAGTAACTGAGTATGCTGAGTATTGAGCATGGTGAGTGAGAATACGAGACAATGAGATTGAGTACTTTGAGAGCGTGAGTACCGGAGTTCATCACTAAGATGCATTGCGCTTGTCATGCGTACTTGAGATACATGCATAAAGATGCATTTCCTCATACCACTCGGTTTTGGTGACATTCATGATTTTACTTGCATATTGACATGTAGGTATAGAGATGCACTTTCCTCATGCTATCTGAAAATGAAACATCTTAATTATTGTTGAAAGATTTTTTGGGAAAAATTACAGTTTCAGATTTACTCATATCTCTGGTAATTTGGTGAAAACAACTGAGTTTTGCTGACATCTTTGAAAAATATGCCTATTTTTCCTGTAACTATGAACGAATTGAGTATCGTACCTCTGAATTATTTCTTGTACCATTTTTATTATGTTGTTATGAATTATTGTTGGCTATTGGTGTTGGACTCCGACCCTTGTTCCAGCTCGTCACTACTTTCAACCTAATGTTAGGATTGTTACTTATTGAGTAAATGTGATCGGTTGTACTCATACTACACTACTGCACCTTGTGTACAGATGTTGGATGCTAATGTTGCTGCGTATGGCGGGATCTAGATCTGGATCTGGAGATGTACCTGCGTTCTAGTTATGGCTATCACTTGTCCTTGGTAGCATTAGATTCGAATTTTTTTCATTTACATTTCAAACAGATGTTGTAATTCATTCAGTTCAGTCTTAAGGCCCATAATTAAGGTTTGGCTTTAGGCCCCAAAATATGATTCTCTTCATTTCCCTACACAAAGTTGGAAATCATTGCCCCTCATTATCATTCTATCTACACAAATATTTTCCCTAACACCTTTTTTTCTTTAGACTATTCTAAAAACTTCCATTCACATATTTATTTTTTTTACCTTTTTAGGGTCGTTCGGAGGGTATAAAAATAGTACTCCCTCCGTTCCAGTTTATGTGAATCTATTTCTTTTTTTATCCGTTCCAAAAAAATGACTCCTTTCTAAATTTGAAAACAATCTAGCTTAAACTTACAATTCTACCATTAATGAGAAGCTTTTATAACCACACAAATACTCTAGGCCCCTTTTTTGATTTGTTTAGGACCACAAATTTCAAAAGTCTTCATTTTTTCTTAAACTCCGTGCCCAGTCAAACAAGTTCACATAAATTGAAACGAATGGAGTATTGAATAAAGTGTATTAGTAATGTAAGAATTAATTAATGCAATCATTAGTTATGTAGAGAGTATTTTTTATTCACTATTTGGTGTGGTATATTAAAAATTAAAATATATTACATAATTTTAAGAAACTTGGTTGCTTACAAAAATGTCCTCCACATTCTTTAGTTTTACGGGACTTTAAGGACAATTTTATCTTTAACCATGCTAATGCATATATTAATAGCTGTGGTATTGCTAATATCATGATTTGCAATGTATTAGTTATACCTAGAATAATACCAAATAGGTTTTATAACTAATACTTGCATTAGTAATACATATATTGAAAAATTATACCAAATAAGAGATTAGTAATACCGAAATTAATGCATACATTATTTTCTCTAATTCATCCTACCAAACGACCCCTTATAGTTGTAGATAGACTTGTACACAACTGTTCTATTGCCAACTTGCGCAAACAAGCCATAAGAAAAGTTGTGCTACTTCATTTATGAAAGTATATTTATTTAAAAGCTCTTAATATATTATTTTATTTTACAATAATAATAATAATTATGTTTCAGTCTCAGGTTGTGATATTTGGTTTTCAGGGCATCAGCTAATATCAGAAGGTTAGAAGAGTGTAGTTAGGAGAGGTAATGAGGTAGGTAAAAGGGTAAGAAAAGTTGAAGAGACATTGATGTTAATTGATCCTAATTTTACTGCAAATTTCAGTTTGTAGTTGGTGGGGGATTTTAATGAGATGTACCCAACACAAAGTACTATACTGCTCTGCTTGCTCCTTGTCATCATTGTACATCTGTACTCCTACTGTTGAATGTCCTATGCTCTATGCTTACCTATGCTATTTTATTTTGACTATAACAATTTGTACCTATGAAGTATCTACATAAGCGTAGTAACATTAAAATTATCGTTGTGTGACATATATGTTACGATTTTTCGTAGCTTGTCTACGTCATATCATTGCAGTCCTTCCCGAATCTTTGTGAATTCGAGATACTTTATATATATTCGTAATCTCACACCATAAAATAATTGTGTTCACTAAAATTTGGACATATGAGCACCTAAAGCCGTACTCTCCATTCCCCCGACGATGTATGTGCCCCTCCGAAGAAATATAATAACAATATTCATAAAACACACTTAAGATCTAAAATAGCAAAGAAATAAGATTTCTGGTAATGCAAATTTTTATTGCCATTTATTTCTTCAAGTAAATATCATGGAATTGAACACAATATTCATCCACCAATAAGGACTTCTATATTTTTAATAACAACAAGTACTCGGCACCACCTTCGTGATCAACGAGTATTGTCTTGAGTTAATTACTACAAATGCATGTCTGTTTTACACATTTTGGAGACCCAACCTTACATTTCATAAAACGTTCACAATCTAATGTACCAAAACACATGATCGTTCCTGGCGGCGGATCTGAAAATTAGAAAACTCGTTAGCACCTTGTGAAGACATTATAACTCCGATAAAATTTAGTTATAATAAATTGCTGATATGAGACAAGTAAAAAGTGCATAATGTTAAAACAACCATAGATATCGCATGTGACTTTATGAGTGATTGAGACAAACCCACAAAACTGGTGAGTTCAGTTGCAGTTAATTACTTACAGGCACACATTCTCAATTCATATCTATACATATATTGTCTGCAGATTTAAATCACATGCATCATCAAAATTTGCTTATGTTAAAACTTAGTTATGTGTTGCCCAAAGACTAGTTGTGAGAAAGATAAAGAGAGTGAGAGAAAGGATGCATGTGAGAGAAGGAAGGAGAGACCTTTACATACGCACTTCCCACCGATACAACTTACAAAATTAGGATAACAAGTCAGAAAACGACAATCTGTTATAGTCTGACATGTCTGACATGTCACCCCATCTGAAAAACACAAAAGAGAACTATTAGTCATTATATAGAATATGAACATGTGACAAGTAAAAGGTGCTTCATGCTAAAATTAAACAACCATATATTATGTAAATTTGTAAGTGATTGAAATGATTGAGACAAAGATAAACTTACCGCGTGAAACGATCAATAAGGTGACTACCACAAAAAGAGTCAGCAAAGTCTTGGCCATCTTGTGTAGAAGAATGTTTTCTTTTAACTTACTTTACAATGCTTCTGATCACCATATTATATAGTAGTAATATTTGGTTCATTAAGAACCTGCTAAATTCTTTTTGAAGATAAAGTTACTATAATGCTATTTCCAATTAGGAAATCTTTTTAATTTCAATTCTTGAAATTTGGTTAGCTGGTCAAAGAAATTCTTTGGTCTATGGAAGGTTAGTCAAAGAAATTACAACATTACCATATATCAAAGATTTTACGCATCTTCGCATGAATCTCTTTAAATTATTTAATTTGATTTGAAGAGTATTTAATTTGACTAATAAGTACTTTTGCTTAGTACCACGGTTAATTAACTAATAAGTACTTTTACTTTAATTTAACTTCTAAGATTAAATTATTTATCTATTTATAGACGATATCAACTATTTATCTATTTATAGATTATTTAGGAAAGCCAACACTCCAACACGTTACAGCTTGTTTGGATGGTCGTTACCTATTGTATCGTATCGTATTGTTACTTTAAATACTATGTTTGTTTTGGTTGTTACTTTAATTTTATTGTATCGTATTGTTAAATCCGTCTTTACGTAATGACGAAATATGCCACTTTATGTACCGACCGATTTGGTGTGGTTGCGGTGTTATCTTGTCTTTTTCCCTCATCTCACCCTTCACTATTATTAAATTATTTTATTTTATCATTTACCCTACCTTTTTATATAATAAATTTACCTCGTATCATATTTGTTTTTTATAATATTGTAAATTTATTTTTCATATTGCTGGTGCATGATATCATGAAACAACGGCAAACGATACAATCTATCCAAACATTGTATTCATCAAACGATACACACTACTAGAAATCCGGTAAAAACCGACCAAAATTGATCGATAATGGCCAATAACCGACCAAAACGCGACCAATACAATACGATACATTATGAAACAATGTGTAACAGCCATCCAAACAAGCTGTTAATCCAATATGCTAATTAGCTATAAGAAACTAATAGTAGGAAGGAAGCAGACACATAAAGCTTAAAGCAAAACAATACAATTAAACATTCAACTTTGATTGGTTGGTTTACTTACTAAGGTAAATTCTGACGAAAAGATAATAAACAACATCATTATTGGTGAGTATTCGTTGATACAATGTAGAGCCGTCAATATGGGATTGGCCCGCTGGCCCCCCAATCTATCCTGTTAATTGATAGGATCACGCAAAGATTTTTGGAGCCCATATAAAAATAAGGCTTGATCGAGGCTGGGCTGGGCCGCCAAATAAAAAAATACTCCTATTAAATATACTTTGGGAATTTGGCACCGTATATCAACTCAGTCTACTAGTTGTTAGAATTAACCCATTTTTCATTTATTGGCATTACGTAGCCAATAAATATATATCACAATAATAATATATATATCAAAATGTATATCACAATCTTAATTTTCTTTTTTGTGTATATCAAACTCTTATTTTCCTTATTTATTATATTTAAAATATGAAATTATAAATATAATTGTCGATCATTTATTGTTGTGTTTATATCTAAGTGTATAAACAAAAATAATTATATTGTTTGTATATCACTATGTATAACACATCAAATAATGTGTATATCAAAATATATATCTCAACTTTAATTTTCGTCTTTGTATATATTAAGATGTATATCAAAATATACTTAGTTCTTAAAATTTAGTTATTTGTTAATGTTTAACTAATTAACATTGCATATAAATTGAATGTCTTTGATGAAGATGAGGTGTTAGTGTTGGGTATATCACTATTACCATGAATTATTTTTAGTAGTTTGTTTTGAGTTTTGACTTTTAATGAATAAAATATTATCCTCATTTTTTGTGTTTTATAATAAATTGGAACAATGTCTGTTATTAAATTTTGCAAAAACTTTCTGTCCAACAAGATATTTTGAATTATAAATATTTATTTAGTTTTGTATTTTAGATCAGAACTTAAATTAAAAAATATTTAAAAAAAATAATGGGTCATCCCATGGGGCCCGGGGGACAGATAGGGCTAGGCTGAGCTAACTATTTTATGGCAATCTAGTTAAATGCCAAACCCGCGTGAGATGGGCTAGGTTGGATTGGGCCATCCCATATTGAGTGCTCTAATACAATGTTTCTAAAATTTATTTATTTGATTATAATGAGATTTTACTGAGTTGTTGTTATTGGCGGTTTGTACCATTAAAAGAATTTTTGAGGGATTTTTGTGGCTAGCTTTTAAAAAAAAAATTCTCACAGTTTGGTGCCAAAGATTTCGACATATTTCGGCAGGTACTCCGCTGATTAATTTTTTTATTTTTAAAAGTTAATATCTTTGTATTTTGGGGGTTTTAACAAGGCTGGTTAAAAATAGATGAGTAAATTTGGGACATTTGTTTTCGAAATATATTGATCTTTTTATTGTACACATTTATCATCACTTAACCTTGGTTAAGTGATATGTACAAATACTACAAATACTTTCTTAATCATTAACCGCTAAGATTATTGTTGGGATATTGTCACGATCCAAAATTCCCACCTTCGGGACCGTGATGACGCCTAACATTTCACTTCGTCTGTCAGCGCATCTAATCATGTTATTTCTTTTCTAAAAGTTTGACATATAGTCGAGAAGGGTTGTTTGGCTTATCTAGCCTATGTTCGTATAACGACCCGGCTAGTCGTTTTTAGAGTTATAGCTCTGATCTCCTATTAACTGCTTCTCCCATATCTATTTCTGCTATTGTGACTTGCCGGGAGGTTTCGTTTTGGTTTTTGGAGTGATTTGGGACACTTAGTCCCTAAATGGAGGTTTAAGCCTTAAAATTTAGACCGTAGTCGGAACTCTGTGAAGATGACTCCGGAATGGAGTTTCGTCGGTTCCGTTAGTTCCATTAGGTGATTTTGGACTTAGGGGCATGTCCGAATAGTGTTTTGAAGGTCTATAGCTCATTTAGGCTTGAAATGGCGAAAGTCAAAGTTTTGGTGATTTTGACCGGTAGTGGAATTTTGATATCGGGATCGGATTCTGATTCCGGAAGTTAGAGTAGGTCTGTAATGTTGAATACGACTTGTTTGCAAAATATGAGGTCAATCGGACGTGGTTTGATAGGTTTCGGCATCAGTTGTGAAAATTTGAAGTTTCAAGTTCATTAAGTTTGAATTGGAGGGTGATTCATGATTTTAGCGTTGTTTGATGTGATTTGAGGGCTCGAATAAGTTCGTATGATAATTTAGGATTGGTTGGTATGTTTGGTTGAGGTCCCGGAGACCTTGGGTGTGTTTCGAATGCTAAGCGAATCGATTTTTGGACTTAGGAGGTTGCTGAAGTTTTCTTGTGTCTGAGTTCTGGTTTCCTTATACGCGATCGCGTGAGGTGATCCACGATCGCGTAAGCTAGCTGGGCGAGAGGATGGAATTGTTCTTTGCGTTCGCAGACAGGGGCATGCGAACGCGTAGTGAAGTGAGGTGGTGCTTCGCGAATGCAGGGACAAGGTCGCATTCGTCTAGGGTTAAGTGGACCAAAGCTGGGCCACACACTTTGCTCACCGTGAACGCGTAGGGTTGTTCGCGATCGCGTAAGTATGAGAGTCAGAGCATCGCGTCCTCGTGGTATTTTACGCGTTCGCGTAGAGCTAATTTATGGGACAACAAAGTTATTCTTCGTGATCGAGAGGCTATTTCCGCGATCGCGATTAAGGAATCACTAGGCAGTATTAAACATTTCAAAAATGAGGGTTTGGCCTTTGTTATCAAAACTTGAGTTTGAGAGCTCAGATTTGGACGAGAGTTTGGGGGATTTTCAGAGACATCGATTGGGTAATGATTCTACACTTGATTTTGATTATATCCTATTGAACCATCATTAATTTAATTATTAAATTTCGGATTTGGGTTAAAAATTGGGAAAAATGGGAATAAGTTCTTCAACTAAGATATTTGGATTTTGATTAGGATTTTGACATCGGATTTGAATAATTTTGGTACGAGTGAACTCGTGAGTGAATGTGTGTTCATATTTGATAATTTTTACTCAATTTCGAGACGTGGGCCCGGGGAGGCTTTTTAGGACGATTTTCCAATTTCTTGCTTTAGCTTTGATTTCATTAACTAGATGAATTCTTATAGTTGTATTTACGGTATGTAATTGATTTTGGCTAGATTTGGGCCATTCGGAGCCGGATATTCGTGGAAAGAGCATTGTTACGGATTGATTGAGCTTGGTTTGAGGTAAGTGGCTTGCCTAACCTTGTGTGGGGGAAATTCCCTTAGGATTTGGTACTGATTTTACTATGTGAGCGCCGTGTACGCAAGGTGACGAGTGCGTACACGGGATATTTGTTGAAAGACTTAATATTTTTACTGAGAAATTCCCTGCTTCCACCTTAATTGAATATACTAGCATGCGTAATTGCCCTGTTAGCTTAGAATAACATGTCTACGTGCCTTATTTGCTTAATTGAACTTTTTGCAGCATGCCTATTGAATTCATGCTTCTTTCCTGACTTGTACTTAGTCTAGACTGTAGATTTCTCTTGCTGTACTTGTCGTTTGTAATGATTGCGCTGTGTATTTACTTTGGGACTATGGGACGCTATCCCGGGAGATCCCCCCACATATTAACTTTTGGGACTACGGGACGGTATCCCGGGAGATCACCCTGCATATTTACTTCTGGGACTATAGGACGGTATCCCGGGAGATCCCCCTGCACATTTATGTTGAGACTACGAGGCAGTAGCTCGGGTGTTCTCCCTGCATATTTACTTTTGGGACTACGAGACGGTATCTCGGGAGATCTCCTGTCGCTTAATTCCGTGCGCTATTATGTTATTTCACTGTGATTTACTTCATTGAACCTTAGTCTCTTATTATACTGCTTATTCTCCTATTTTTATTATTATATACCAATGGGCCTGACCTGACCTCGTCACTACTCGACCGAGGTTAGGATCAGCACTTACTGGGTACCGCTGTGGTGTACTCATGCCCCTTTCCTGCACATATTTTTCGTGTGCAAATCCAGGCTCTTTATACCAGCCTCGTCCTTAGTTAAAGTTGTTGTTGTTGTTTCGGAGAACTTCAAGGTACATTTTCCCTCGCCCTCAGATCCTCAGAGTCCTCATCTATCCCCATATGTTGATTCTTCTCCTATTTCTTTAGACACTGATGTATAGAACAGTTAAAACTTCGTAGAAGCTTGTGACTTACGATGTTTCGGGTCATGGGAGTGTCATGTGTATTTCAAGAGTTGATTATTGTATATGCCGAGCGGTATCTCAGTTGCTTATTAAAATATTTGTTACTGTTAGTTGTTAACTTTTCATGTTTTTCATTTCATTTTCGCAAGTGTTAGGCTTACCTAGTCGTAGAGACTAGGTGCCGTCACGATGTTTCACCGAGGGAGAATTTGGGTCGTGACATAAAGTCTGAAATGTAGTGAATAATCCATAATAACAGCGATGTATAAATACCATCCCAGAATTGGTGTCACAGGTGCACGATTTTCTAGAATAATACATATAAAGGTCTGAATAAAATTCAAGTTGTTTGAAATATAATACACAACTGAGATAATATAGAAGGGAACTTCAGAACTGCGAACGTTGTGCAGTTATACGTCAAGTCTCCACTGGTAGCTGTATTCGGGCAAATCTACAGTACGCCGCTGGGACCAACTCCGAAATCTACACAAGAAGTGCAGAGTGTAGTATCAGTACAACCGACCCCATGTACTGGTAAATGCCAAGCCTAACTTCGACGAAGTAGTGACGAGGCTAAGGCGGGTAGCTTACATTAAACTGTACACAATATTAATAATAATAACAGGAATAGTAGTAAGACCGATAAATAATATCAATACTTGAAGTCAATTCAGCAGTCACAATCCCTCAACTTGTTTCCATTACAGCGTGCAACTCGTTCCTCCAATATAAACTTGAAATAAATTTGTTGCAGCGTGCAACCTGATCCCCCATATAAACTTAAAATAAATCTGTTGCGGCGTGCAACCCGATCCCCTAAATATATTTATACAACTCTTAAATGCAATAGAAATACTCCAATAAATACCACATTCAATAAGTGTAACGACTCGGTCGGTCGTTTTGACTATTGCAATCCCGTTCCCCCATTTACTACTCAAATTATGATTTACGGTTGTTATTTGGCTTGCCGGTGTAATTGGTTCGGGTTCGGTGAGATTTTGGAATGATTTGAAACACCTAGTTCCAAGGTTTTGAATTTGAGTTAAAAAGGTTGATCGAGTGTTGACTTATGTGTGACGACCCCGGATTTTTTGGGTTGAACAATGCACCGATGTGTAAAGAAAAAATTTTGCCAGAAAAAGAATCATTTCTGCGACCACTATGCCGTCGTAGAATCACTCTGTGGACCGCATAATGATCGCAGAGTGGATCAGGAGAGGGGTAAGATTTGAGGAAAATCTGCGGTGCCTTACGACCGCAGACCTGTTCTGCGGTGCATTATGCGACCGCAGAACAGGTATGCGGGCCACATAATGACCGCAGACCGGGTCAGTCACGCCCAGTTTTGGAGGCCAAATTATGCGGCCGATATACGGACTGCTTACCTATTATGCGACCGCAGAACTGCGTCGGAGCTTCCATTGTTTCTAATTTTTTACCCGACCCAACTTCGATTTATAGCCCTTGAAGCTCATTTTTTAGCCAAAATCTTATATTTTAGAGAGAGGTGAGAAAATTTTAGAGAGAGAAAGTGAAGACCTAGTCATTTATCCATCAATTCTTGTTCAAGATTTGAAGATTTCACAAGGATCTTGCTAGGGCTTCAAAAAGATAAGAATTTCTTTTCCCAATTCTTTAATTTCGGGTTGGAGTAAAGATGGGTAATTAAAAGTATGGTTCTTGGTTGTTATAGTATTATTTATACATACACATACCAATAAGGTTTATGTAAAGATTATTGAGTTCAAATGGGTAAAGATTGGGTTGAAACTGGTAGAAATCTTCAAAGACTTTAATTGAAGATTTCAGGGTCGAGTTGATGTCAGAATTTGGTAAAATTTATATGGTTGTACTTGTGATTGGATGAGCGTTCATATTTTATAAATTTTATCGGGTTCTGAGATATGGGTCCCACAGGCGATTTTTGAGTGAATTTCGATTTTTTATTGGAAAATTAATATTGTAATGACCCAATCGGTCATTTTAACTTTTAGAATCCCGTTCCCTAAAATAAAACTTCCCGTATATGCTTTTAATGATTTATGACTTGCGGGGATGGTTGGCTCGGGATTTGGTAGTGTTTGGGTTAAAATCGAAACACTTGGTGATTTTGATGATTCCAATAGCTCTGCATGGTGATTTTGGACTTAGGAGCATGTTCGGAATTTTATTTGAAAGCCCGTAGTTAAATTTGGTTTGAAATGACTAAAATAGGAATTTAAGTTTGGAAGTTTGACCGGGGAGTTTATTTTTTGATATCGGGGTTGGAATCTAGTTCCAAAACTTTTCATAGCTTCGTTATGTTATTTATGACTTGTGTGCAAAATATGAGGTCAATCGGACTTGATTTGATATGTTTCGGTACCTAATGTAGAAGTTGGAAATCTTAAGTTTCATTAAGTTTGAATTGGAGGATGATTCATAGTTTTATATTTGTTTTGTTTGATTTGAAGGTTCGACTAAGTTTGTATGATGTATTGGGACTTGTTGGTATATTTGGTTGAGGTTCCAAGGGGGTCTGGTGAGTTTCAGATGACTAACGGATCATTTTTGGCCTTTGGGAGACTACTGATAGCTGCTGGTATTTTCTTCTGATTTCCTTATACGCGATCGCGTAAGTTGGTCTGCGATCGCGTAGAGTAATTTGGGCAGAGGTGGATTTGTTCTACGCGATCGTGTGAATGGGGTTGCAATCGCGTAGGCTTAATTTGGGTAGCTGGAAATTTGTTTTCTGCGATCGCGTGGGCACGTCCGCGATCGCGTAGGTTAGGCCAGCTTGTGCATTGCGATCGCGTGTCGTTATTTACGATCGCGTAGGGGAAACTGAGGAGGAGTTGGGCCACACGCTAAATGATTCGCGATCGCGTGAAGATGTTCTCAATCGCGTAGGTTTGCAGAGTCAGTGCTTCGAGATCGCGTGGGACTTTATGCGATCGCATAGGGTTATTTTCTGGGCAGTAAAATTTGTGCTACGCGATCGCGTAGAAGAAATCACTGGGCAGCGAGTTTAAGTTCTGAAAATGGGACTTTGTCCCATTTTTTTTATTTTTAACGATTTGGAGCTCGGATTTGGACGATATTTGGGAGATTTTCAGAGAAAACAACGGGGTAAGTGTTCTTAACTCAATATTGGTTAAATTACCCGAATCCATCACTATTTTTATCATTTAATTGGTGAATTAAGTTGGAAAAAGATTGAAAATCCTTTTGGATAGATTTGAGGATTTGAGGGACGAATTGTTATCGGAATTTAGTGATTTTGGTATGGGTAGACTCGTGGTTGAGTGGGCGTTCATATTTCGTAACTTTCACCGGATTCCGAGACGTGGGCTCCACGGACAAATTTTTAATTAATTTCGGGATTTTTATTGAAAATGTAGTATTTTCTTATAGAATTGATTCCTATAAATTTTAGTGATTGTATCGAATTATGTTTGGTTAGATTTGAGCCAATCAAAGTTGGATAATCGAGGAAAAGGCCTACTAGTGAATTAAATTGGAGCAAGACAAGGTAAGTCTCTTGTCTAATCTTGTGAGGAAAAAATTAACCCATAGGTAATTAAAGTAATTATTGTTGCCAATTGTGGGGGCTACGTACGCACGAGGTGACGAGAGTCCGTGCATAGCTACTATCAATGCTAAAGTCCAGGTAGTTTAGGACTCAAAGCATAAAATACTTATGTAAATTTTATTCTTTGTTTAATTAATATTATTTGATATAATAAATATACTCTCCTTCCGAAGATACATAAAAAAATATCTTCCTTTCTTGTGGAGCGGACCGAATGCCTCGGTAAGATAGATGAATCTATGGATCGTATAGCATGTCCCTCGGCAGTATACACAACACTCTGGATTGGGCCGTACGACCTCGGCAGAAATCGTGCTTAATAATAATAATTACACGATACTTTGATAGTTTATTGTAGCTTGTGAAGCTAATTGATAAATTAGAAATCTTTTGAATTTAAGAATTATTATCCCTGCTTTCAAAGAAATTTTTGTTATTCCTGTAAATGAGATTAATTGATAAATTGGAAATTTATTGGAATTGAAGACATTTAATATACATTGAGAATTGTTGCAAATTGAAGGAATTTAATTATTTCTGCTGGTTAAATAAATTATTGTTATATTCTGTTAATCATGCTAATTTAGATATTCTAGTTTTATTTCAATTATTAGTATTGACCCATAATGAGTGTCAAAGTCGGCCATCTCGTCTCTACCACTTCGAGATTAGGCTTGATACTTACTGGGTACACGTTGTTTACGTACTCATACTACACTTGATGCACTTTTTGTGCAGGACCTAAGGCAAGTACTAGTGAGGGACCTATCGTCTTACACCCACGTTATCCAGAGGCATAGTAGTGAGCTGTCTTTCTGAGCTGTTCTGCAGTTACCAGTGTCCCTTCTTATATTTACATTCTGTCTATTTTATTTCAGACAGTATTTGGAGTTTTGTATAGTCTAATAGATGCGCATACACTTGTGGCACCAGGTCTTGGCACACACGCTAGTAAAATGTTTGGATTTAAATTTGCTTCTTGGTTGTTTTAATTTACTAATTTCCTGCTAGTAAGAAAAGTTTAATTACTTGGTTAATTTTAAAACAATTGAATATGAGTTTAATTTATTTGTTCGCTTGCCTAGTTGTAGTGTTGGGTGCCATCACGACCTATAGGTAAAATTGGGTCGTGACAACAAGGTATGTGAGCACTAGGTTCACGTAGGTCTCATAAGTTATGAGCAGACCTAATAGAGTCTTGCGGATCGGTACGGAGATGTCTGTACTTATATTTGAGAGACTATAGGGTGTTAGGAAACTACCTTTCTTCATATTCCATCGTGCAATTAATGTAGTACTAAATATCCTTCTCTTATTCTCTCACAGATGGTGAGAACGCGCTCTAATGAGGTTCCAGACCAGGGAAGAGCTACTCCCCCAATTGCTAGAGGCCGAGGGAGGGCTCCAGCTCATGGTAGAGGGCGAGGACGTCCCAGGAATGTTCCAGCTATACCGCCAGTGGTTCCAATAGAGAATCCCATTATTGAGGAACATGGTGAGGTGCCTGTGGCAGGGCCAGCTCCGGTGGATTTCACATATGCACCGGAATTCCAGGATGTTATTGTAACAACCCGGCCAGTCATTTTGAGTATTAAAACCCCGGTTACTGCTCAAATTGTACTTCACAGTTGTTGTGTGAATTGCCAGGGTAAATGGTTTAGGTCCGGTGAGGTTTTGGAATGAATTGGACCATTTAGTTCCAAGGTTTAAATCTTAAGTTATAATAGTGACCGGATATCGACTTATGTGTAAACGATCCTGGAATGGTGTTTTGTTGATTCCAATAGCTCAGTACGGTGATTTTAACCTTAGGAGCGTGTCCGGAAAATTATTTGAAGGTCCGTAGTGGAATTAGGCTTGAAATGCCGAAAGATGAATTTTTGGAAAGTTTGACCGGGGGTTTGACTTTTTGATATCGAGGTGGGAATATGATTCTGGAAATTTGAATAGGTTCGTAATGTGAAATGTGACTTGTGTGCAAAATATTAGGTCAATCGGACGTGATTTAATGTGTTTCGGCACAAGATATAAAATTTGAACTTTCAAAGTTCAATGATTTTGAATTGAGGTGTGATTCGTTGTTTCGTTGTTGTTATGTGTGTTTTGAGGCCTCAAGTAGGCCTGTGTTATGTTATGGGACTTGTTGGTATGTTCGGACGGGGTCCCGAGTGACTCGGGTGAGTTTCTGTTGCTGGTGTCTTCGCACCTGCGGAAAAGGGCTCGTAGGTGCGATGGTCGCAGAAGCAACACTCAAGTCGCAGAAGCTAGGGAGTGATGGCTGGGAAGGCATCGCAGAAGAGGAAGCCAGGGCGCAGAAGCTCTTGCACAGGAGCGGCCTAACATGCGCAGAAGCGCGACCGCAAGTGCGTTCCTTGGCATCGCAGAAGCGATTATGGCTGGCCAAGCTGTTCTTCCAGAAGCGATATTTTTCCCGCAGATGCGACCTCTTGTCCGCATCTGCAAAAGTGCTGGGCAGAATCCTTTAAAATTCGAGGGTTCAACATTGTTTCATCCATTTTCAAATTTTGGAGCTCGGGTCAGGCGATTTTGGAGAGGCAATTTTCCACACAACTTGGGGTAAGTGTTTTTAACTCCGTTGTGATTATATTCCGTGAATTAATCTTCATTTTTGGTGTAAGATTATTGAATCCTCAAGAGAAATAGAAGAAAATTTATATAATGTCACAAAATGAATTTTTCAAGTTTGAATACCGATTTGGAGTTGAATTTGAGTGAAATTAGTATGGTTGAACTTGTAATTGGATGGGTTGTCGTATTTTGTGAGTTTCGTCAGATTTTGAGATGTGGGCCCCACAAGTGATTTTTGGGACATAATTTCGGATTTTTGTGGAGAATATTAGCATTTTGATATGGAATTATTTCCTATAAATTGTGTGGACTGAATCAAATTAATTATGGTAGATTCGAGGCGTTCGGAAGTTGATACGCGCAGAATGGAATTTTTGGAGCATTGTTTAGCTTGCTCGGCATTGGATTTGGCTCGTTCGATTTAAGTAACTCTTCTAATCTTGGAGTTGAGGGTATGAACCCTGAATATATGTATTTCATGAATTGTTGGGAGGTGACGCACATGCTAGGTGACGGGCGTGTGGGGGTGCACTATAGAAATTGTGACATAATTGTTTCTGTGAAATTTTGTAGTTAAATGATCTTGGTATTTTCCATGCAGTTTTATGAGTTAAAGAAGTTGAGCTGAAAAGCATATTAAAAATCATATTAAGGCTATGAGCCAGTATTATTGGGACCCACAGAGGTCATATTGCTGTGAATTATTTGTTTTAAATTAAAAATTCATACTCAGTCATGTTCATTTCATTGCATATCATATCTTAGTCTCTATTATTATTTATTGATACATCATATCATCATTTTTGGGCTATTTTCATGACATTGTAAGCCCGAGAGACTGGAGAAATTGATGACCAAGTGAGGCCGAGGGCCTGATTGTGAGGATTATTATGTGGATCGGGACCGCCCACCTGCAGCATGCTTTATATACTTTATGATTATAGCACGTGAGTTATCCATGCAGCACGTGAGTTGTCCGTGCATATTATAGCGCTTGGGCTGAAGGAGCCCTTCCGGATTCTGTAAACACCCCAGTGAGCGCAGGTACATACTGAGTGCCGAGTGCCGAGTGATAAGTGACTGGGAGGCATGAGTGATTGTGAGGTATGTCCTAGTGGCATGAGTGATTGTGAGGTATGCCCGAGAGGCATGAGTGACTTCAAGGTTTTCCCGAGGTGCTGTATATGAGTGATGTTCTGCCCGAGGGACTGTTTATGATTTTATCACTAGATTTCATCGCATCGGCATGCACACATGGCATACATGCATAGAGATGTATTTTTTCTCATGCTGTACAACATCACATCATTCATGATTTCTCACACATTTTTACAAATGGGCATAGTGATGCATTTGTTTTACACGGGTTATCCGGAAGGAAAATGAAACATCTTATTTATTATTGAAAAGATTTTGGGAGAAATTATTGTTTTCAAACTATTCATATTTTTGGCAACTTCGGCAAACGATTTGGGTTTTCACTGATGAATTTGAAAGGAAAAACTATTATTTTTGAAATCATGATTTGGTTGAGCATTTTATTTCTGAGCATCTTCTAATATTATTTGCTTTATGTTGTTATGGATTGTTGTGGATTATTGGTTTTGGACCCGACCTTGATGAAAGCTCGTCACTACTTTCAACCTACGGCTAGGTTTGTTACTTACTCAGTACATGGGGGAGATTGTACTTATACTATACTTCTGCATATTTTGTGCAGATGTTGGCTACTATTGTTGCTGTGCTCGATGGTTGCGGGACTTGAAGATGTACCTGCATTCCTGTTGTAGCTGCCTCTTGTTCAGGGTAGCCTTAGATTTGTAAAAGCTCTGTTTATGTATTATTCAAACACACTGTATTTATTTCATTTCCGCTTTGCATACTCTATTCTTAGAAACTCATGATTTGTACTACCAGTTCTTGGGGATTGTATAAGATTAAGATCTTTATTCAATTAAATTGCTTTAATAATTATTATTGGAATTGGATAGTTGAAAGTTGGCTTACCTAGCGGGTTGGGTTAGGTGCTATCACGACTAGTTGGATTTTGGGTCGTGACAATGTGGTTTCAGAGCTCTAGGTTCATAGGTTCTACAAGTCATGAGCAAGAAAATTAAACATCTTATTTATTATAGAAAAGATTTTGGGAGAAATTATTGTTTTCAAACTATTCATATTTTTGGCAATTTCGGCAAACGATTTGGGTTTTCACTGATGAATTTGAAAGGAAAAACTATTATTTTTGAAATCATGATTTGGTTGAGCATTTTATTTCTGAGCTACTTCTGGTATTATTTGATTTATGTTGTTATGGACCATTGTGGACTATTGGTTATGGACCCGACCTTGGTAGAAGCTCATCACTACTTTCAATCTACGGCTAGTTTTGTTACTTACTCAGTACATGGGGTCGGTTGTACTAATACTACACTTCTGCACATTGCGTGCAGATGTTGGCTGTTATTGTTGTTGTGCTCGATGGTTGCGGGACTAGAAGATGTACCTGTGTTCCTATTGTAGCTGCCTCTTGTTCAGGGTAGCCTTAGATTTGTAAAAGCTCTGTTTATGTATTATTTAAACAGACTATGTATTTATTTCATTTCCGCTTTGCATACTCTATTCTTAGAAGCTCATGATTTGTACTATCAGTTCTCGGGGATTGTATAAGATTAAGATCTTTATTCACTTAAATTGCTTTAATAATTATTATTGGAATTAGATAGTTGAAAGTTGGCTTACCTAGCGGGTTGGGTTAGGTGCCATCATGACTAGTTGAATTTTGGGTCGTGACAAGGTGGTATCAGACCTCTAGGTTCATAGGTTCTACAAGTCATGAGCAAGTGTCTAGTAGAGTCTTGCGGGTCAGTATGATGACGTCCATACTTATCTTCGAGAGGCTATAGGGATATTTGGATATATACTTCTCATCTTTCTTTCCTTATCATGCGAGATTGATTCAGCTTGAGACATAAACTCTTTGAATTCCTTCCACGTATTCATATGCGCACATGAGCTCTCGGTATCAGTTGTGCATCACCGGCTTGTGATTCCATGAATGAAGTTCGAGATGCGTATTCTATGTTTTGGTGATGGGCCAGTCTGGAGGACTTGAGGTCAGGTTTATACCGCAACTTAAGCTCGGTAGCTTCAGTTGTAACTCGTACAATTGGACTTATATGTCTGGTAATGACCCTACAGTGGAATTTGTGGCTCGACGAGCGATGGAATAACGGTGTGATGGGTATGATGTAACCGCAGGATGTGTTAAGATGATTGGAATATCACGAGAAGTGTTTCCTTGAAATGTAAAGGAAAGGCCATTGGGTGCTTGATTTTTGATTTGATGTGACGAACAGTCTCGAGTAATGAATGTTTTGAAGAATCTTTCACATTGTTAAATTTTGGGACAAACCAAACTCTCATGTCTGGTTAATGAGTTTGGACTCAGATAGACTAAGTGATTGCATAGTAATTGTGACTGCGAAAGGGTATAACAAGATACCAGTTTGAGGCTAAGCAGGTGGGTTATCCCTTGCGGAGTAATCTACGTAGGTGTATTCCTTATGATGTGAGTAGAGAGTTTCTTTTCTGCCGACGGGGTGTATGGGTGGAGATTTGAATCTGAATCTGGTTGAGAAAGTTGACTTGTGTGTTAAGAGGATGAATACGAGCTTAGCGGATGATTGAGGTATTTTTATGGTTGGCGTTGTATGAACTTGGGAAGAAGTTTCGTTGGACTGACTGTGGCATTATGGCAGTAAGAGAGTATTGGTATTGTGAGTTATGAAATATTTTAATCTGTGGCTTTGAGCCAAGTGGGGGAAGTCTGCTATTGACAATTTGATTTCATGGTTAGGTGTTAAATTTTAAATTTGGTCTGAGGCATACTTGTGGGTTAGCTATGACTTGCAGAAGTTGAGATCTAGGATGACTCGAATAAGGAAATTCCTGGTTAAGGATTATATTGCACGTATGAGTATATGAAATTCGTGGGATGAGTGAGTTGTTATTGGTGAATAATATAGTGCGCACGGAGTATGAAATTGATATGTGGTGTTAAAGTAGCGTTACTTCTTTGAGTGTTGTGGTGCTAATGGGGCACGTGTCTTTTGGCCCATTTGGGCGGTGCAATTAGATTTGAGCAAAGTGGGTGACTCCTGAGAAAGATTCCAGTGGGTTTGAGAATTATATATAGCAATTGAGAATGTTTTCGGACTTGTGTGTGGATAAAATCCAAGATTTGCGTTTGATGGTGCCTGGACTTGCAGAAATTCTATATGACTATGGATTCTACATTTTTGTATAAGGAAGGTAAGAAGAACAATTTTAAATTCACATAGGGTATTCTCAGAGTGAGTGTTATAGTTGTGGTATTTTTGAAGGTGCTTAAGAAGAATACAATTGCTTATGGGTCGTAGGGCATTGTGGTTCTATGCTAGGTTTGTGGGGTGAGCTGTGGCTAAAGATCGTGGCATTTTAGCAAGGAGAAGTATTAATCTGAAGACAGATTCGGAAGAAACTCGGAGAAAATAAGACAAACGGGTAGTAGGTTGGATCAATGTAGTAATGGATATGATCAGTTCTTTGGGTGCTTATGATGTAGGGGTTTTCTACAGGTGTTTTGTGGAAATACATCTGGGCTTGGCGACCTGCGTAACTTGGTTGATTTAGAGAGATTCAACTCTGATGGCCTGATTATGTTCAAATGGATTCCAAAGCATTCTCGAGGTTTTCAACCACGGTTTGAGATGGGTATTTTCCTACCGGCCTGAGGAGCATGTTGAGTATTGTAATTTTATACCGGATGGGATCAAATGTAAGGCTTCTGGCTGATCAGATATGTATTTTACTTGTGACTCAGAATGATTATGAGGTTCTCGTATTTTTCAAATGATGGCATGATAGATGCGGTGTGTTGTGTGAGATTAAGGTTGGCATGTGCAAGGTCATGGTTTAGCTTTGAAAGGGAGGTCATAAATTCTTAGAGGGCATGAACAGTTTTCGATGTTTAGATGAATCCTATAACTATTTGGTATTGCGTGAGTAGAATGTACATTTTAGAAGGCGCACTATGTTTTGAATTATGGATATCTCATAGGTATTGTGGTATTTTCCTGGTTGATCTACTGCTGATATACAAATTTTGCCAAGTGGCACAGAAGAACTTTTAAAGTATTTCTCGTGGGAAGATCGTGTATGAGATAGGTGTTAGGCATTCGGGCGGTGGAGATGGAAACAAATATGGTGATTCGCGTGTTCTATGGATTTGGATATTGGGAGTTCTCAAGAGCAGATTGTTTTATGGTTGTGGACTGTGAAGTTGTAGCCGGAGCTAGCCAGATGATAAAATGTGTTATGATTCAGTCATTATGGATTTTTGGAGGGATTTTTATCTATTTGTGGGTAACCCGAGTTGATTTGGGGTCCATAGGTAGGCCCAATTAAGATGTGTATTATACACCGAGCCGGAATGATTGGCTCCATACTGCTATTATTGTGGGATGTGTCATTCGGTTGATGTTGAACTTATTCGTGTAATGAATGATCTATGACTTACTCCTTTATGCTACGAGGAGTTTTGATTCATTGGTTTTGTGCACAGATGGTGCGGTTCTATTTGAACTTTATAGCGGAATTTGAGTGTGATGAGTATTTGGGCGTTGCATGATCGATTGCGTAATGGTTATGTTCTTTCAGGTTTTGTGTGGCATTTTTATCATCTGCCTATCTGTCGTTATTGATTTTGAGTGGGGTGCCTCGAGGTATATATTATGGACCAGCGTTTAGATGGGGTCACGCACTACAGCGGAGTTATGTTAAGGTGTGAACCTTTTGTTAGGATCGGGTGATGGTTCTGCGGTGTGTGATGAATTTTCAGCATTTCGTTGTGGTTGTACTTGTTAATCTGGCGGGGCAGTTCTCTCATTTGAGTCATTGTTTTTCATGACTGGGTACATTTGAATTGTTGTGTATGGGTGCACGGATGGCACGGGTTGTGGCTCTGAGTTATATTGGTGCGGCATGTTTGTGGAATGATTGTGTTTAGTAATATAAGGTCATTGGACCTGGAATAGGTACTATCAGGTTTAATTTCGGTATATTCGGGAGTATAATATTGAAAGTCGGCTCAGAAAGCGATTACGGTTCTGGTTGGGGCGAGAGAGCTCTGTGACTTGTTGATCTAGTGAGTGGTTATGAAATTTTGTGTGTTTCTTTTATTATCAATAGTGTACGAAGGTTTTGGGATGACGTTTGGTTCGATATGGGTTTAATACTAGTATGTGGTTGGTTTTGGAGTTGTCACTGCGATCAGGAATTATGCTACGAGCATGCTAGTTGTGTAATATGTTGGTTGATTATATCCGTGGTTATAGTTATAGGTCGATGCAATTTTTTCGGACTTATACAGTGTGTAAATGTAAGATTTGTGTCTTGAAAGAAATTCTAAAGGTTTGAAATTAAACTCCAAGGTTCTTGGGCTAAGGTTAAATTAATGATTTTCCATTGTATTGTGTTGTCAAGCTTATATGGAATAGGGTGACGTGGGTTCACCCCCAGGTACGTGTGTGGTGAGATAAAACAATGATTTGATGGCTTGGAAACAACTCTTGGCACGTTCGAGGGCGAACGTATGTTTAAGTGGGGGAGAATGTAACGACCCGGCCAGTCGTTTTGAGTATTACAAACCCGTTAACTGCTCAAATTGTACTTCATAGTTGTTGTGTGAATTGCCGGGGTAAATGGTTCAGGTCCGGTGATTTTGGAATGAATTGGACCATTTAGTTCCAAGGTTTAAAGTTTAAGTTAAAATAGTGACCGGATGTCGACTTATGTGTAAAAGACCCCGGAATGGAGTTTTGATGATTCCAATAGCTCTGTACGGTAATTTTGGACTTAGGAGTGTGTTCGGAAAATTATTTGGAGGTCCGTAGTGGAATTAGGCTTGAAATGCCGAAAGATGAATTTTTGGAAAGTTTGATCGGGGGGTTGACTTTTTGATATCGAGGTCGGAATCCGATTCTGGAAATTTGAATAGGTCCGTAATATGAAATTTGAGGTCAATCGGACGTGATTTGATGTGTTTCGGCACAAGATATAGAATTTGAAGTTTCAAAGTTCAATGATTTCGAATTGAGGTGTGATTCGTCGTTTCGCTATTGTTATGTGTGTTTTGAGGACTCAAGTAGGTCCGTGTTATGTTATGGGACTTATTGGTATGTTCGGACGGGGTCCCGGGTGATTCAGGTGAGTTTCAGAGCATTTTGGAAGTTTTGGCTAAGGCTGGAATTTTTCTGTTGCTGGTGTGTTCGCACCTGCAGAAATAGACTCGCAGGTGCGATGGTCGCAGAAGCGACACTCAAGTCGCAGAAGCGAGGGAGTGCTGGCTGGGAAAGCATAGCAGAAGCGGAAGCCAGGGCGCAGAAGTGCTTGCGCAGGAGCGGCCCAACGCGCGCAGAAGCGCGACCGCAGGTGCGGTCCTTGGCATCGCAGAAGCGATTATGGATGGCCAAGTTGCTCTCGCAGAAGCGAGATTTTTCCCACAGAAGCAAAGGTCGCAGATGCGACCTCTTGTCCGCATCTGCGAAAATGCTGGGTAGAATCCTTTAAAATTCGAGGGTTCAACATTTTTTCATCCATTTTCGGATTTTAGAGCTCGGGTTGGGCAATTTTGGAGAGGAAATTTTCCACACAACTTGGGGTAAGTCTTTTTAACTCCCTTGTGATTATATTCCATGAATTAATCTTCTATAATGTCACAAAATGAATTTTTCAAGTTTGAATACCGATCTGGAGTCGAATTTGAGTGAAATTAGTATGGTTCAACTTGTAATTGGATGGGTTGTCGTATTTTGTGAGTTTCGTCGGATTTCGAGATGTGAGCCCCACATGTGATTTTTGGGGCGTAATTTCGGATTTTTGTGGAAAATATTAGCATTTTGATATGGAACTAATTCCTATAAATTGTGTAGACTGAATCAAATTAATTGTGGTAGATTCGAGCCATTCAGAAGTTGATACGCACAGAATGGGATTTTTAGAGCATTGTTTAGCTTGCTTGGCATTGGATTTGGCTCGTTCGAGGTAAGTAACTCTTTTAATCTTGGAGTTGAGGGTATGAACCCGGAATATATGTATTTTGTGAATTGTTGGGAAGTGACGCACATGCTAGGTGACGGGTGTGTGGGCGTGCACTATAGAAATTGTGACATAATTGTTTCTGTGGAATTTAGTAGATAAATGATCTTGGCATTTTCCATGCAGCTCTATGAGTTAAAGAAATTGAGCTGAAAAGCATATTAAAAATCATGTTCAGGCTATGTGCCAGTATTATTGGGACCCACAAAGGTCATATTGCTGTGAATTATTTGTTTTTAATTAAAAATTCATACTCAGTCATATTCATTTCATTGCATATCATATCTCAGTCTATATTGTTATTTATTGATACATCATTATCATCATTTTTGGGCTATTTTCATGACAATGTGAGCCCAAGAGACTGGAGAGATTGATGACCAAGTGAGGCTGAGGGCCTGATTATGAGAATTATTATGTGGATTGGGGCTGCCCGCCTGCAGCATGCTTTATATACTTTATGATTGTAGCACGCGAGTTGTGCGTGCAGCACGTGAGTTGTGCGTGCAGATTATAGCGCTTGGGCTGAAGGAGCCCCTTCGGAGTCTGTACACACCCCTAGTGAGCGCATGTACCTACTGAGTGCGAGTGCCGAGTGCCGAGTGATGAGTGACTGGGAGGCATGAGTGATTGTGATGTATCCCCGAGTGGCATGAGTGATTGTGAGGTATGCCTGAGTGGGCATGAGTGACTGTGAGGTATGCCCGAGAGGCATGAGTGAATGCGAGGTTTGCCCGAGGGGTAGTATATGAGTGATGTTCTTATCGAGAGACTGTTTATGATTTTATCACCGAGTTGCATCGCATCGGCATGCACAAATGACATACAGGCATAGAGATGTATTTTTCCTCATGCTGTACAATATCACATCATTCATGATTAGTCACACATTTTTACAGATGGGCATAGTGATACATTTGTTTTACATGGGTTATCCGGAAGGAAAATAAAACATCTTATTTATTATTGACAAGATTTTGGGTGAAATTTATTGTTTTCAAACTATTCATATTTTTTGGCAACTCCGGCAAACGATTTGGGTTTTCACTAATGTATTTGAAAAGAAGAACTATTATTTTTGAAATCATGATTTGGCTGAGCATTTTATCTTTGAGTTTCTTCTGGTATTATTTGCTTTATGCTATTATGGACTGTTGTGGACTATTGGTTATGGACCCGACCTTGGTAGAAGCTCGTCACTACTTTCAATCTACGGCTAGGTTTGTTAAGTACTCACTACATGGGATCAGTTGTACTAATACTACACTTCTGTACATTGCGTGCATATGTTGGCTGATGTTGTTGCTGTGCTCGATGGTTGCGGGACTTTAAGATGTACCTGCGTTCCTGTTGTAGCTGCCTCTTGTTTAGAGTAGCCTTAGATTTATAAAAGCTCTGTTTATGTATTATTCAAACAGACTATGTATTTATTTTATTTCCTCTTTGTATACTCTATTCTTAGAAGCTCGAAATTTGTACTAGCAGTTCTTGGGGATTGTATAAGATTAAGATCTTTATTCACTTAAATTTCTTTAATAATTATTATTGGAATTGGATAATTGAAAGTTGGCTTACCTAGCGGGTTGGGTTAGGTGCCATCACGACTAGTTGGATTTTGGGTCATGACAGCATACTACTTGGTTAAATTGGAGCAAGTCGAGGTAAGTACAAACACCTACTACGCATGCTCATGTACAGGTAGCTGCTGTATATCAGACCCAGGGTGCACTACCCATGGGTGGAACCCAGCCAGTGGCAGCAGCTACACCTGAGCCCAGGCCAGCTGCAGCCGCTGATCCACAGAAACTATTGGACAGATGGACTAGACTATATCCTCCTGTCTTTGGGGGTGAGCGACATGAGGATCCCTAGGATTTAATTGATCAGTGCAAGGATAGACTATACAACATGAGGATATTGGAGTCTCATTGGGTAGACCTTGCTACTTTTCAGCTAGAGGGCAGAGTCCGTAGATGGTGGCAGTCTTATGTTCTTGGCAGACCAGTAGATTCTCCTCCCATGACTTGGGACATGTTCACTCGTATTTTCCTAGACATGTATATTCCACCCTCTCAGAGGGAAGAGTTGAAGTTTCAGTTTGAGTAGCTCCTGCAGGTTCAGATGTCAGTGACCGATTATGAGGCAAGGTTTTCTTAGTTATCTCGCCATGCACTTATGATACTCCCTACTGAGGCGGAGAGAGTGTGAAGGTTTGTTGCAGTTTTACATACTGGCATTCAGGTCACTATGGCTTGAGAGGGTGAGATGGGTACTTCTTATAAGCTAGTCGTGGAGATAGCCCACAAGATTGAGGGTGTACGTCAGCGGAGCCGAGAGCAGGTTATGAGAGATAAGCGGTTCAGGTATTCGGGAGAGTTCAGAGGTGCTCCAACTGGGGGCAGAGGTCAGTTCGTGAGAGGGCAGTCCAGCAGGCCCCCATATCCAGCACCACCGCCTCCTCGAGGTGCCCAGTGCGACCCTATCTCAGAGCTATAATAGAGAGTTCTTATAACCCACCAGCTATTCAGGGTCCTTCCAATGGGTATTCAGTTCCCTAGGGCCAGACTCTTAGTCAGTAGCCCATCGCACCGAAGAGTTGTTACGAGTGCGGGGAACCCAGTCACATACGGAGATTCTGCCCCAGGCTTTGCGGTAAACTAGTGCAACAGGGTCAGCAGCTTATGATTACCAGACCAGTTGCTCCACCGGTTATCCGACCACCAAGAGGTGGGGGACAGGTGGGTAGGGGCCGTGTTAGAGGTGGAGGTCAGCTAGGCGGAGGCCAGCCAGTTAGCGCTCTATCTCGGTTCTATGCTTTTCGGCTAGACCAGATGCAGAGGCCTCAGATGCCGTAATTACATGTATTATTTCTGTTTGCGGCAAAGATGCCTCAGTATTATTTGATCCAGGATCTACGTATTCATTTGTGTCATCTGTATTTGCTCATTTCCTGGGTGTTTCCCGTGAGTCCTTGAGTACTCCTGTTTATATGTCCACTCTTGTGGGCAATTATGTTGTTATGAACCAGATCTACCGGTCATGTATTATTACATTCTGTGGTTATGAAACTAGAGCCTATCTCCTATTGCTTGAGATGACCGATTTTGAAATTATTCTGGGCATGGACTGATTATCTCCATATCATGCTATTCTAGATTGTCATGCCAAGACTGTTACCTTGGCTATTCTAGCATTGCTTAAGCTGGAGTGGAAGGGTTTGTCTGTTAGTTCATTTAATTGAGTTATTTCTTTTATAAAGGCTCAACACATGGTTGAGAAGGGTTGTTTGGCTTATCTAGCCTAATGTTCGGGATACTACTGCAGAGACTCTGGTTATTGATTCAGTGCCTGTAGTTTGGGAGTTCTCCGATGTATTTCCTTCAGATCTTCCAGGTATGCCACCTGATCGTGATATTGATTTCTGTATTGACTTGGCTCCAGATACCCCGCCTATTTCTATCCCACCGTATCGCATGGTTCCGAAAGAATTGAAAGAACAACATGAGGAGTTACTAGCCAAAGGGTTTGTCAGACCAAGTATATCGCCTTGGGGTGCACCGGTATTATTTGTGATAAAGAAAGATGGAACAATGCAGACGTGTATTGATTATCGCCAATTGAACAAAGTCATTATTAAGAACAAGTACCCGTTATTGAGTATTGATGATCTATTTGACCAGTTGCAGGGTGCTAGGGTGTTATCTAAGATCGACTTGAGGTTTGGGTACCATCATTTGAAGATTCGGGACTCGGATGTTTTGAAGACTGCTTGTCGAACTAGATATGGTCATTATGAGTTTTTGGTGATGTTCTTCAGTTTAACTAATGCCCCGACATCATTTATGGATCTGATGAATAGGGCATTCAGTCCATATATTGATTCATTTGTCATTGTCTTCATTGATGACATTTTGATCTATTAGCGCAGTAAGGAGGAGCATGAGCAGCATATGAGAGTAGTGCTTCAGACGTTGCAGGAATAAAAGTTATATGCTAAGTTCTCTAAATGTGAGTTTTGGCTATAGTCTGTAGCATTTTTAGGGCATATTGTATCGGGCGAGGGCATTAAGGTTGATCCCAAAACGATTGAGGTAGTTCAGAACTAGCATCGTCCCACTTCGGCGATCGAGATCAGGAGTTTTCTGGGTTTAACAGGTTATTATCGTCGGTTTGTGGAGGGCTTTTCATCTATTGCAACACCTTTGACCAAATTAACCCAGAAGGGTGTTCTGTTCCGATGATCCGATGATTGTGAGATGAGCTTTCAGAAGCTCAAGACAACATTGACTACAGCACCAGTGTTAGTGTTGCCTTCCGGTTCGGGAATGTATACAGTTTATTGTGACACTTCACGCGTTGGCTTGGGTTGTGTATTGATGCAGGAAGGGCGAGTTATTGTATATGCTTCCCGTCAGTTGAAGCCCCACGAGAAGAATTATTCGGTACATGATTAGAGGTAGCTGCGATTGTTCACGCTCTTAAGATTTGGAGGCATTATCTTTATGGGGTGTCTTGTGAAGTTTACACTGATCATCGCAGTTTGCAACATTTGTTCAAGCAGATGGACCTAAATTTGAGGCAGCGCAGAAGGCTGGAGTTACTGAAAGATTATGATATTACTATCCTATATCATCCGCGCAAAGCAAATATGGTTGCAGACGCCTTGAGTAGAAAGGTTGGGAGCATGGGTAGTTTGGCTTTCATTTCAGCAGAGGAGAGGCCATTAGCTTTGGATATTCAATCCTTGGCTAACCGACTTGTGAGGTTGGATATTTTAGAGCCCAGTCGAGTTCTTTCATGTGTTGTAGCTCAGTCTTCACTAGTTGAGCAAATCAAGGCTTGCCAATATGATGATCCACACTTAATGGTTCTTTGAGAAACGGTACTAGGGGTGGTGCCAAGGAAGTTTCTATTGGAGCGGATGGTGTTCTGCAACTCCAGGATCATCTATGTGTTCCTAATGTGGATGGACTGAGGAAAAGGATACTAGAGGAGGCACACAGTTCTCGACATTCTATTCATCTAGGTGCTAAAAAGATGTATCGTGACCTGAGGCAGCATTATTGGTGGCGACGAATGAAAAAGGATATAGTCGAGTATGTAGCTAGGTGTCCAAATTGCCAACAAGTTAAATATAAGCACCAGAGGCCAGGTGGCCTACTTCAGCAGATGACAATACCAGAGTGGAAATGGGAACGCATCACTATGGACTTTGTAGTTGGGTTGCTGCGAACCTTGCAGAAGTTTGATGCAGTTTGGGTCATTGTCGACAGGTTGATCAAGTCGGCACACTTTATTCCTGTTGTGACTACGTATACTTTAGAGAGGTTGGCCCAGATATATATTCAGGAGATAGTTCGGTTGCACGGTGTGCCAATTTCTATCATATCAGATAGAGTCCCTCAGTTTACTTCAAATTTCTAGAGAGCAGTACAAAGTGAATTGGGGACCCGTGTAGAGACCAGCACAGCCTTTCATCCGCAGACCGATGGGCAGTCAGAGCGGACAATTCAGATTTTGGAGGAAATGCTCAGGGCATGTGTAATTGACTTTGGAGTTCAGTGGGATTGTTTCTTGCTTTTGGCCGAGTTTTCTTATAATAACAGTTACCAATCCAGCATCGAGATGGATCCATTTGAGGCTTTATATGATCGGCAATGTCGTTCGCCCATCGGGTGGTTTGAGCCCAGTGAGGCTAAGCTATATGGTACTGATTTGGTGAAGGATGCCTTGGAAAAGGTAAAGTTGATTTAGGAGTGACTTCGTACAGCGCAGTCCAGACAGAAGAGTTACGCAGATCAGAAAACGCGTGATTTATCCTTTATGATGGGCGAAAATGTTTTCTTTAAGGTTTCGCCGATGAAGGGAATCATGAGATTCAGGAAGAAGGGCAAGTTGAGCCTAAGGTTTATAGTCCCATTTGAGGTGTTGTGACAAGTTGGGGAGGTTGCTTATGAGCTTGCATTGCCTCCCAGTCTATCAGGAGTTCATCCGATTTTCCATGTATCTATGCTCCGTAAGTATCATGCCGACCTATCACATGTGCCAGATTTCAGCACAGTTCAACTGGATAATAGTTTAGGCTATGAAGAAGAACCAGTTGCCATTGTTGATAAACAGGTTTGCCAGTTGAGGTCCAAGAAGATTTCTGCAGTGAAAGTCCAGTGGAGGGGCCAACCAGTCGATCAAGCGACTTTGGAGGCCGAGGAAAAACTCGTTCGAGGACGAATGTTTGTTTAAGAGGTGGAGAATGTAATTACCCAACCGATCATTTTAACTTTTAGAACCACGTTCCCTAAAATAAAACTTCTCGTATGTGCTTTTAATGATTTATGACTTGCGGAGATGGTTCGTTCGGTATTTGAGAGTGTTTGGGTTGAAATCGGAACACTTGGTTCCTTAAGTTGGCTTTAAAAGGCCAAGTTTGACTTTGGTCAACATTTTGAGAAAACGACCCCGAAATAGAATTTTTACGATTCCAACAGCTCCGTATGGTGATTTTGGACTTAGGAGCGTGTTCGGAATTTTATTTGGAAGTCCGTAGTTAAATTTGGCTTGAAATGGCTAAAATAGGAATTTAAGTTTGGAAGTTTGACCGGGGAGTTGACTTTTTGATATCAGGGTCGGAATCCAGTTCTGAAAAATTTCATAGCTCCGTTATGTCATTTATGACTTGTGTGAAAAATTTGAGGTCAATCAGACTTGATTTTATAGGTTTCGGTACCTACTGTAGAAGTTGGAAATCTTAAGTTTCATTAAGCTTGAATTGGAGGATGATTCGTAGTTTTAGCGTTGTTTTGTGTGATTTGAAGGTTCGACTAAGTTTGTATGATGTATTGGGGCTTGTTGGTATATTTGGTTGAGGTTCCGAGGGGCTCGGGTGAGTTTCAGACGACTAACAGATCATTTTTGGCCTTTGGGAGACTGCTGATAGTTGCTGGTATTTTCTTCTGACTTCCTTATACGCGATCGCGTAAGTTGGTCTGCGATCGCCTAGAGTAAATTGGGTGGAGGTGGATTTGTTCTACGTGATCGCGTAGGCTTTATTTGGGCAGCTGAAAATTTGTTCTCTGCGATCGCGTAGGTTAGGACAGCTTGTGCATCGCGATCGCGTGTTATTGTTTGCGATGGCGTAGGGGAAACTGGGGAGGAGTTGGGCCACATGCTAAATGCTTCGAGATCGCCTGAGGAAGTTCGCGATCTCATAGGTTTGCAGAGTCAGTGCTTCGCGATTGCGTGGGACTTTATGCTATCGCATAGAGTTATTTTCTGGGCAGTAAAATTTGTGCTACGCGATCACGTGAGGATGTTCGCGATCTCGTAGAAGAAATCACTGGGCAGAGAGTTTAAGTATTTTCCATTTTTAACGATTTGGAGCTCGGATTTGGACGATATTTGGGAGATTTTCAGAGAAAACAATGGGGTAAGTGTTCTTAACTAAATATTGGTTAAATTACCCGAATACATCACTGCTTTTATCATTTATTTGGTGAATTAAGTTGGAAAAAGTTTGAAAACCCTCTTGGATGGATTTGAGGATTTGAGGGCTGAATTTTTATCGGAAATAAGTAATTTTGGTATGGGTAGACTCGTGGTTGAGTGGGCGTTCATATTTCGTAACTTTCGCCGGATTCCGAGATGTGGGCCCTATGGACGAATTTTTAATTAATTTAGGGATTTTTATTGAAAATGTTGTAGTTTCTTATAAAGTTGATTCCTATAAATTTTAGTGATTGTATCGAATTATTTTTGGTAAGATTTGAGCCAATCAAAGTTGGATAATCGAGGAAAAGGCCTACTAGTGGATTAAATTGGAGCAAGACGCGGTAAGTCTCTTGTCTAATCTTGTGAGGGGAAAATTACCCCATAGGTAATTAAAGTAATAATTGTTTCTAATTGTGGGGGCTACATATGCACGAGGTGACGAGAGTCCGTGCGTAGCTACTATTAATGCTAAAGTCCGGGTAGTTTAGGACTCAAAGCATGAATTACTTGTGTAAATTATATTCTTTGTTTAATTAATATTAATTGATATATATGAATATATATTGTGAATTGTTAGATAAAGATATATATATATATATATATATATATATATATATATATATATATATATGTATGTGTGCGTGTATATTGTGAATTGTTAGATAAAAATATTAAAGGATGGAAATCTCTGTGTTTGATTTTTTGTTTAAATTAATTAATTGTTAAAAAAATTATTCTTCCTCCCGAATTTATCTTATAATAAATATACTCTCCTTCTGGAGGTACAAAAATAAATGTCCTCCTTTCTTGTGGACCGGGCCAAATACCTCGGCAGGATAGATGCATCTATGGATCGTACCGCACGTCCCTCGGCAGTGTACACGACACTCTAGATCGGGCCGTACGACCTTGACAGAAATCGTGCTTAATAATAATAATTACACAATACTTTGATAGTTTATTGTAGCTTGTGAAGATAATTAATAAATTGAAAATCTTTGGAATTTAAGAATTATTATCCCTGCTTGCTAAGGAATTATTGTTATTCGTGTAAATGAGATTAATTGATAAATTAGAAATTTATTGGAATTGAAGGAATTTAATATATAATTAGAATTGTTGCAAATTGAAGAAATTTAATTATTTCTGCTGGTTAAATAACTTATTGTTATATTCTGTGAATCATGCTGATTTAGATATTCTAGTTTTATTTCAATTATTATTATTGACCCATAGTGAGTGTCAAAGTCGGCCATCTCGCCTCTACCACTTCGAGATTAGGCTTGATACTTACTGGGTACACGTTATTTACGTACTCATACTACACTTGCTGCACTTTTTGTGCAGGACCTGAGGCAAGTACTAGTGGGGGACCTATCGTCTTACACCCACATTATCCAGAGGTATAGTGGTGAGCTGCCTTTCTGAGCCGTTCTGCAACGACCAGTGTCCCTTCTTATATTTACATTCTGTCTATTTTATTTCAGTCAGTATTTGGAGTTTTGTATAATCTAATAGATGCTCATACACTTGTGACACCAGGTCTTGGCACACACGCTAGTAAAATGTTTGGATTTAAATTTTCTTCTTGGTTGTTTTAATTTACTAATTTCCTGCTAGTAAGAAGAGTTTAATTACTCGGTTAATTTTAAAATAATTGAATATGGGTTTAATTTATTTGTTGGCTTGCCTAGCTGTAGTGTTGGGCGCCATCACGACTTATAGGTAAAATTGGATCGTGACAAGTATACTTAGTTCAAATAAGAAAAAGTAATTGGTATTGACTGAATCGAATTATTTGTGGCTAGATACGAGGCTTTCAGAGACAAATTCTTGGGGCAAAGGCATAACGGAATACAGAATTACACAGTTTGAGGTAAGTAACAGTTTTATACCTGGTCCTGAGAGTATGAAACCCCAGAATTTTGTGTCATGTGATTATTTTGGAAGTGACGCACATGCTAGGTGATGGGCATGTGGGCGTGCACCGAGGGGATTGTGACTTGGTCCGTCTCGTGGAACTATAAAATTGAATAACTTGTTGTTAGCTATATGCTCTCTATGGGTTGAAGAAATTTGACTGTAAATCATGTTAGAAATCATGCTTAGGCTATGTGATGGTACTGTTGGAACCCACAGAGGTCGCGTGCTTGTCGAATTATTTGCTAATTGTTGTCTTGTACTCAGTCATGATTTTTCTTGCGTATCATACCTCAGTATTTCTTGATTTTTGGTGATACACTATGTTACCTTTGTTTGGGAAGATCTTTGTAATTTCCGAGAGACCGAGAGACTAGAGAAGTAGAGGACTAAGTAAGGCCGAGAGCTTGTCGGTGAGGTAAGGATATTATGGCACGTGAGTTGTCCGTGCAGGATATTATAGCACGTGAGTTGTTCGTTCGGATTATGATGCTTAGGTTGTAGGAGCCCCTCCGGAGTCTGTACACCCCCAGTGAGCGCGGGTACCCATTGAGTGTGAGTGCTGAGGGCTGAGAGCCGAGTGGTTGAGTTGTTGTGACGAGTGGAGTGACTGTTGCCCTGAGAGGCTATACTTGCTTTTCATTTATTGTTGCACTTAGTTGCTATTTGTCATTGTTATGAAATTCTCTGAAAGATTTTATATCCGAATTACATGAACTTGAATTGTATAAATTGATTTGACTTAAACTGCTGGATTTGAAAGCATGTCTATTCTCTGTTGGAATTACTGGAAATGAACTATAACTGTGTAGCTCGTCACTATCTTCAATTCCTTATTTATTATTATTACTTGCTGAGTTGGTTGTACTCATACTACACACTGCACTTCGTATGCAGATCCAGGTGCTTCTGGATATAGCGGGTGTTTATTTTCTCGCACAATTGATTTTTCGGAGATTCAGAGGCAGCTGCTGTGTTTCGCAGATCTTGTCTCTCCTTCCCTATCTCTTTGTTTACTGTATTTGGTCTTAGACTATTATAAACCATTTTCTTTTGACTTGTATCAATATTAGATGCTCATGTACTCAGTGATACCAGGTTTTGGGGAGTGTTCGTATTAGTATTTGTGGGATTTTGTATCGTATTTAAATATTATATTTTCAAACTTAAGAGAAATTGTGTTTTATTGAGATTATCGGCTTGTCTAGTATCGAGATATGCGCCATCACGACAGGTTGAGATTTTAGGTCGTGACAATGAGAAACTACTAAGCATCAAGGCATACAACAATTATAATTTTATTATGAACAAACAATGACAAGTAGCAATTAATTAAGGAAATCATGGAGAAAATAGGCAGTTTAATATTTAATATACTAAATGTCAAATAGCAATTAAGACACATAAATCAAATAAGCATGTAACAATTATTGCAGAAATTCAAGAATTAATATTTGACAAGGAATATGAGTGAAACAATTATTATAACGATTAATTCATGTCTTAAAACAATTTAAGATGATTAAATAATTAGGCAACAGTTAATTTGACAAAGTATAGGCACCCGTCACCTTGCCTATACATCGTTACACATGAAATTCACATAGCAAATAACTTAAGGGTTCTATTCCTTCAAGTCAACGTTAACCACGACACTTACCTTGCTTCGCAACCAAATTCAAGTTTCCAATACACCCCTGCCTCGCGAATTAGTGTCTGAAATCGTCAAATCTAGTCATAAACAATTCAATATATTCAATACAAATTGTAGGAATTAATTCCATATGAATTTACTAATTTTCCGGATAAAAATCCGAAATTTATCTAAAAAATCATCAGTGGGACCCACGTCTCGAACCCTGAAAAAACTCACAAACTCCGAACACCCATTCCGATACGAGTTCAACCATATAAAAATTATCGAATTCTGACACCGGATTGACCTTCAAATCTTAATTTTACATATTTGGAAGATTTTATAAAAATCTGATTTTTCTTCCATAAATTCACGGATTCATGATGTAAATGAGTATGGAATTATAAAATATAATCAATATAGAATAAGGAACACTTACCCCAATACTTTTCCGTGAAAATAGCCTAAAAAGCTTCTTACCTGAGCTCAAAATCGAAAATGGTGGAAAATGGGACGAAATCTTATTTCCAGAACTTAAGTTCTGTTGCCCAGATATTTAATCATCGTGATCGCGGGAATTCGTTCGTGATCGCGTAGAACAATTTCTACATAGGTCCATTTTACTCTTCGCGATCGCGGATAACTTTTTGCGATCGCGAAGCATATTTTGGCTTCCTAGATTATTAACTCTACGTGATCGCGTAAATGGTCAGCCTTACGCGATCGCGTACTGCGTTGTGCGATAACGTAGCACAAATGGCGTGCGAACACGACTTGGCCCTCGCTTTCGCAGTGCACTAAGAGCTAACGTTCTGTGATCGCGTGCCTATCTTTGTGAACGCGAAGGGTAAAACTCACAGCTCACAATTTCCTATTCGCGATCGCGGGAACGGCTTCGCGATCGCGAAACACAATGTACCAGATGACAGCTGAAGCTAAAAACCAGATTTTTTTCAAAATTCAAATGGTCTGTAGGCCATCCGAAACTCACCCGATCCCTTGGGGCTCCAAACCAAACATGCACACAAGTTCGAAAACCTCATACGGGCTTGTTTGCGTGATCAAAACACCAATTTAACACCTAGAATTATGAATCGGACACCAAATCAAATGAATTTTTTAAGAAAACTTTAAAACTTCTATTTCCACAACTGATCGTCCGAATCACGTCAAATCAATTTCGTTTCTCACCAAATTCGACAGACAAGTCATAAATGACATAACGGACATATAAAAAATTTCAAACCTCGAATCCGACCCTGATATCAATAAAATTCAATTTGTGGTCAAACTTTAAAATCTTTAAGCCTTTAGGCTTCTAGTTTTCGCCAACTGGCGATAATTCAAGCTAGGGACCTCCAAATTAAATTTCTGGCATACTCCCAAGTCTCAAATCATGATACGGACATACAAAAACTATCAAAATACTGATCAGAGTCCGTTTGCTCAAAATATTGACCAAAGTCAACTTAGTTGAGTTTTAAGACTCTATTTCACATTTTAATCAATTTTTTCATATAAAAACCTTCTGAAATATTTTACGGACTGTGCACGCAAGTCGAGGAATGATGAATAGTACTTTTCGATATCTTAGAACACAAAATTAATTATTAAATTTAAAGATGATATTTTGGGTCATCACAGATATATACTTTTAACCATGGATTTGGTTTTGATATAGTATTTATTATGGAATAGTTATTTAATCAATTTTAATAAATATTTAAATAGATCATATATTTGTTTGTGTCCTTTACTTATATAGTAGATAATTTAGTGTATAGAATTTAGCTTATACACGGAAGATTAAATTATCGATTTTTATAAGCATAAAGATCATGTTCACAATCTAATGATGGAATTGGACAAACGATCAAGAATGATTGTAGCACAAAATTAAATATAATTTATCTTGATTATGGTAATGGTTTAATTCCGACTTCTTGTGCTAGTACATTTTGTATGTATTGAACGGACCAAGTAGAAATAAGTATTTTATACTGACTTAATAAAATATCTTCTCTAGCCACTAAACGTACTTATCCTCTTAATCTTGATATAATTATTATTAGTTGTGTATATTATTTATTATTTTGATTTATTAAAAGGCGATATTCTTTTATGGGTCAATATGCCTGGTAAATTGGACAATGGTGATATACATTGGCGAAGTAATATTTAGTTGAAGGAATCCATGTCTTGGTCTAGAGGTTGATAATACACCTTTATAAAAGCTTATAAGTTTTCATGTGTAAACCCTGCAGGTGGATTTTATATCCATCGCATGAAATAGGTTAAGCAAAAGTCTAAAGGAAATAATCAATGAATTAAATTATCAGTAATTTAATTTATTTGATTAGTATCTCAATCTTAACATGGGGAGTTAAATAAGGTTTAATGGAAGAATTTTGAAATTGAACTGAGGAGTGCAGTTACGAATTATTAGTGGAATAATTTATAATTTATTATGGTAGTATTAATTCGAATATTTTGAATTAAGTCCATAATAGAAAGCCCCGTTAATTAAATATTGTGGTCTATGTTGTGCCTGAATAATGGAATTAAATAGAATTCTATTTCTTGGTGGAAAAGGAAGACCCAACAGGTTTAGAAAAAGGTTTTAAACCCTAAAACCTATGGCTATATAAAGGGGTATTATTCCATAAGAATGCAGTGGTTTTTACTACATGGTTTTCCTAGGAGAAACTCGCCCACACGAGTTTCGCTAATTCTGGTCACACAGCAGAAGACCGTGGAACTGGAGGATGATCTCGTGGATTAGTTTTTTCTCATGCTTGAAGGTCTTTTCGCGATCGCAGTCACGCTTCAAGAGATAACTATCGATTTTATGTTTGATTATACTATATCCCACTTAGACTTTTAACCATGCCAATTATTAGATTATACTATATCTAAATGCATGATTAATAGTATATGCCCTAACAATCTCCCACTTAGACTCATAACCATGCATCTATAACTTTCACAGCTATCCTTTTGCATGACTATTAAAAGTCTCTGCCAATAAGCTTTTGCTAAAAGGAACTTGCTAATTTATTTTCAAACCCAATCTTTGTCTAGTAGTTCTGTGTCGTAACCAACTAGTTTGGTATTAAGCTCTTCAGCGATCTTGTTATGAAACTCTCCCAAGAGTACATACCAAACTATGATTTTCCTTACTATTCTCCCACTACGACGAAATACTAATAATCTTATCTTCATTACCTTACGGTATTGAAATATTAATGACTTCTTCCTGTAGTGTTCTCTGCTCAACATCACTCCCACTACTTGGAGGTAGTAAATTTCTTTTTGTCTATTAACGTTTCTCCCACTACTTAAATGCAATGGAACGTCAATTACCACATATAGAGTTGTATGTTCTTAAGCGTTTGAATTTTCAGATGATTCATTTGTTATTTTTTTTGCTTAGTTTCTGTAAAACTAGTTTACTTCTAGGAACATAGTTTATTAAATAATCCTATTGTAGAGAACTGGTATTTGTGCTAACAATTACATTCTTTTCTTTAGGAAAATAAAATAACCTCTTTTCGTTCCCCTGGATATCCAATAAATGCGCATACATTCGTCCTTGATTTCATCTTATCCGTTTTCCCTTTCAATATATATATTGGATAATTCCATATCCGAACTTTTCGCAGACCAGACTTACATTAAGTCCATAGTTCTATGGGGTCCAAGATACTGAAATAGAAGGAACTAAAATCAGAATGTAGTTGCAGTTTCTAAGGCATATCCATAAAATAAAAAAAAACAGAATAACTCATCATTAATCTAAACATCTCCATAAGAGTCATATTTCTTCTCTTTATTACACCACTCTATTATGGAGTATTCAGTGTAGACAAACGATATATAATCCTTTATTCTAATAAATAATCAATGAACTCTTTAGAGAAGTGCAAGACACCAACGATCAGATCGTAGCGATTTAATATATTCCCATGGTGCTTCTCCGTATCAAGCCTTAAAATCCTTAAATTATTCAAAGCATTCAGACTTACAGTTCATCAAATAAATATATTAATATTTTGAGTAATCGTTTATGAACGTCATAAAAATACTCAAAATCACCTCTTGCCTATTTGTTCATTAGACATCACAATCAAAAATGGATTAGTTGTAACTTATCACCAACTCTCTTTCCTTTGGAGCAGAAATATCTTTTTGTCATATTTCCTTCTAAACATGATCAATAAGTTGGTAGTGCCTCTACTTTCAATGAACCGTAAGGTTCATCATTGACCAACTGAAATTCTATCAAGATAATTATGACTTAGACGCAAGTTTACAGATAAGTTTCACTCAATTTTGAAGAACATTTTCTCTTATAAGCTAGACTAATATTGTTATGTTTAGGAGAGACATTAATTAATAATAACAAGGTCATGCATCCATGTACCACAAGAGATAAAATATTTAGCAAGCTCAGTAACACAAGATTTATTTGACAATAAACCAAATATCCTTCTCTTATTTTGCCTAGAAACCGGAATTAAATTCCTTCTAACAAAAGGTACATATCTTGCTTCCTTTAAATTAATGTCTTATCACTATCAAAGGAAATTTTAATAAATAATACGACAAATTGTATGAATTCATTATGTAGTTGAGATATAAAACATTAAATAGATCATAATAAGTCAAAACACTGAATAATAAAATTCAGACTGCATTCAATATATATACATACATGCATCTTGAATAGCAAATTTTGATGGGAAATGAGTCATTCTGTAATGACCCAGCTGGTCATTTTGAGTATTACAGCCTCGTTTCCCCATTTACTGCTCAATTTATGCTTTACAATTGTTGTATGAGTTGTCGGGGTAATTGGTTCGAGTCCGGAAGGATTTCGGGGTGAAATGAGACACTTAGTCTCGTAATGGAAAGCTTAAGATGGAAAAGTCGACGAATGTTGATTTATGTTGAACCGACCCTGGATTTGAATTCTGATGTTTCCAGTAGCTCAGTATGGTAAATTTGGACTTAGGAGCATGTCCGAAATAAATTATTTGGAGGTCCATAGTAGAATTAGGCTAGAAATGGCGAAAGTTAAATTTTTAAAAAGTTTGACCGGGGAGTTGACTTTTTGATATCGGGGTCGGAATCCGGTTATGAAAATTGAAATAGCTTCGTTATGTCATTTATGACTTGTGTGCATAATTTAAAGTCATTACGGATTGATTTGATGTGTTTCTGCACAAGATATAGAATTTGAAAGTTCAAAGTTCATAGATTTTGATTTGAGGTGCGATTCGTTGTTTTGATGTTGTTTTATGTAATTTGAGATCTCAAGTAGGTCCGTGTTATGTTATGGGACTTGTCAGTATATTTGGACGGGGTCCCGAGGGGCTTGGGCGTGTTTCAGATTGATTTCGGATGAATTTTTTTCATGTTGTTATTGCTGGTTGCTGCTGGTTCTGGTATGACCGCACTTGCGGTTGAATTTGCGCAGGTACGATGGTCGTAGAAGTGACAGAGAAGTCGCAGGAGTGAAGGCCGAAGAAGCGAAAGCTAGGGCGCATATGCGCGTGCGCAGAAGCGGCCAATGTGCACAGAAATGCGATCGCAAATGCGGTTTTTGAGTAGCACAAGTGACCACACTCGCAGGTGCGAGCTTCGTCCACAGAAGCAGAGGTCGCAGATGCGGCCCCTTGTGCGCAGATGCGGAAAGACTGGACATAACCCTTTAAGTTCGAGGGTTCAATATTTTCACCCATTTTCAAATTTTGGAGCCCGGTTTGGGCGATTGGGGTAAGTATTCTTGACTCCCTTGTGATTATATTCCATGAATTAATCTTCGTTTTCTGCGTTAGATTATTGATTTTTCGAGAGATATAGGAGGAATTTTCTACAATTTCATAAAATGACTTTTCGAGATTTGAACAACAATTCGGAGTTGGATTTGAGTAAAATTAGTATGGTTGAACTTGTAATTGGATGAGTTATCGCATTTTGTGAGTTTCGTCGGATCCCGAGATATGGACCCCATGGGGGATTTTTAGAGTGTAATTTCGGATTTTGTGGGAAACCATTAGTATTTTGATATGAAATTAATTCCTATAATTGTGTGGACTGAATCAAATTTATTGTGGTTAGATTCGAGCCGTTCAGAAGTTGATATGTGCATAATGGAATTTCTGGAGCATTGTTTAACTTGCTTGACATTGGATTTGTCTTGTTCGAGGTAAGTAACTCTTCTAATCTTGGAGCTGAGGGTATGAACCCTAAATTTATTTGTTATGTGTATGGTATTGAGGTGACGCACATGCTAGGTGAGGGCGTGTGGGCGTGCACCATTTGAGCTATGGCTCCGTTATTTCTCTGGTACTGTGTAGTTACCTGAACTAATCTGTAATCATGAAATCTCTATGTACTAGAGTTATCGAGCTATAATTCATGTTAGAAGCCATGTTTAGGCTTCATGCTTATCCTGTTGGGACCCACCGAGGTCATTTCTGATGTTAAGTTATCTGTTTTCATTGCATTATATACCTAGTCATACGCATTCATATGCATATCATATCTCAGTCTCTGTTGTTATTTATTGGTGCATCATATCATTATTTCGGGCTAGTATCATGACACAGTGAGCCTGTGAGAGAGAGAGACTGGAGAGATTGATGACTGAGTGAGGCCGAGTGCTAGATTATGAGAAACAGTTATGGGATCGGACTGCACGACGCAGTGGTTATACTGATTTATGATAGCGCTTGGGCTGAAGGAGTCCCTCCAGAGTCTGCACAGACCCCCAGTGAGTGCAGTTGTTATTATTGAGGGATGGATCTTCCCTGGTGATGGATCTTTTCCACGGGCTGGATTGGCCCTACTTGGTGCTGAGTGACTAATGATCAGTTGATGTGTATATTCCGGGATGGATCTTCCATGGGCCGGATTGGCTATATACAGTACCGAGTGATTGAGCATGATGAGTGGAATGTGTGAGAAAGTGAGACTGAGTGCTCTGAGAGTGTGAGTACATGAGTTCATCTCTGAGATACATTGCATTGACATGCACACATGACATACATGCATAGATATGTATTTTCCTCATGTTGTACGGTATCGCGTCATTCATGACTTCTCACACATATCGACGTATGGGCATAGTGATGCATTGGTTTTACACTGGCTATCTGGAAAGAAAATGAAACACCTTATTTATTATTGAAAGAAGTTTTGGAAAAATTATTGTTTTCAAACTTATTCATATTTTTGGCAACTTCGGTAAACGATTTGGGTTTTTCACTGATGTACTTGTAAGGCAGAACTATTTTTAGAAATCATGATTAGGTTCAGCATTTTATCTCTGAGTTACTTCTTTTGTTACTTGCTTTATATTGTTATGAACTATTGTTGGTTATTGGTGGTGGACCCGACCGTGGTACAGGCTCATCACTACTTTCAACCTAAGGTTAGGTTTGTTACTTATTGAGTACATAGTATCGGTTGTACTCATACTACACTTCTGCACCTTGCGTGCAGATGTTGGCTGCTAATGTTACTGTTTTCGTTGGGAGTTGGATCTGAAGATGTACATGCATTCCGGTTGTAGCTGCCTCTTGTTCATGATAGCTTTAGATTCATAAAACTCTATTAATGTACTTTGCAAACAGATGATGTATTTACTCCATACTAACTTTGTAAACTCTATTCTTAGAAGCTCATGATTTGTACTATCAGTTCTTGGGGAAATGTATCAGTTTCATATATTTCTTTTAATTAATTGTATTGTTAAATTACATTGGAGTTGGCTAGTGGTTAATTGGCTAACCTAGCGAGTTGGGTTAGGTGCTATCACGACTAGTTGGATTTTGGGTCGTAACACATTCATGCAAAGTATATTATATAATGCAAGAAATATACAATCCAAAAGGAACAGAACCAACTCATATGGAGAGTAAACTAATAGTTTCAGTCAATTGTATATAACCATTTTATACAAAATTTTCAAACGCACTACACATATATATTCATTCACCTTGAATAGCAAATTTCGATGGGAAAATAACTACTCATGCAACAAATATATGTAATGCTAGATCATTCTGTAACGACCCGGCTGGTTTTTTCATTATTATAACCTCGTTCCCCTATATACTCCTCAATTTATGCTTTACAGTTATTTTATGACATATCAGGTTAGTTGGTTCGGGTCCGGAAGGAACTCGGAGTGAAACGAGATACTTAGTCTCATAATTAAAAATTTAAGATAGAAAGGTTGAACGGATGTGTACTTATGCGTAAACGACCTCGGATTTGAATTTTGATCATTCCAATAGCTCTGTATGGTAATTTTGGACTTAGGAACGTGTCCGGAGAATTATTTGGAGGTCGGTAGATGAATTAGGCTTGAAATGGCGAAAATTGAATTTTTGTGAAGTTTGACCGGGGGTTGACTTTTTGGTATCGGGGTCGGAATTTGATTCTGGAAATTTGATTATGTCCGTTATGTAATTTATTATTCTGTGCAAAATTTGAGGTCAATCAGACGTGATTTGATAGGTTTCGGCGTCATGTGTAGAATTTGGAAATTTCAAAGTTCATTAGGCTTGAATTCGTGTGCAATTTGTGGTTTTAGCGTTGTTGGATGTAATTTGAGGTTTCAACTAAGTTTGTATGAAGTTTTAGGACTTGTTGGTGTATTTAGTTGAGGTCCCGGGGGCCTCGGGTGAGTTTTGGATGCTTAAAGGATTGAAATTTGGACTTGATAAACTACTGAAGAATATTGGTTTTCTATCACTGGTTTCCTTCTATGCGATCGCGTGAGAAGGTCTACGATCGCATAGGCTTGTTTGGGTAGAGGTGATATTGGTTTAGTGCGATCGCGTGAAGGTACCCGTGATCGCTTAGGCTTGTTGAGGCAGTGTCGATTTTGTTCTTCGGAATCGTGTGAGGTCAACGGTGATCGTGTAGGTCGGGTCAGTCCGTGCTACGTGAACGCGTGGGAGATGCCGCGTTCGCATAGGGGAACTTGAGAGGAAGCTGGGCCATGTGTTTTCTCTATATGATCGCGTGAAGAGGGATACGATCGCGTAGAGCTGGAATCCTATGCATCGCGATCGCGTGAAGGAAACCGCGATCGCGCAGGGTCTTTTCTGGGCAGTGGAAATTTGTGCTTCGATCGCGTGTGCTTGTCCGCTATCGCGTAGAGAAAATAACTGGGCAGAGACTTTAAGTTCTGAAAATGGGACTTCGTCCCATTTTTCATTTTTACCGATTTGGAACTCAGATTAAGGCGAAAGTTGGGAGATTTTCAGAGAAAACAACGAGGTAAGTATTCTTAACTCAATATTGGTTAAATTACCCGAATCCATGATTGTTTTTATCCTTTAATGGGTGAATTAAGTTGGAAAATTTAGAAAACCCTCTTGGTTTAAATTGAAGATTTGAGGGTCGAGTTGAGGTCGGATTTTGGTAAAATTGGTATGGTTAGACTCGTGGTTGAATGAGAATTTTGGATTTTGTATCTTTTATCAATTTCCGAGAAGTGATTTTTCAGATAAATTTTGGATTTTTATGGAAAATTAGCATTTTCTTATGGAATTAATTTTAATAATTTTTATTGACTGAATCAAATTATTTGAGGCTAGATTCAAGGCGTTTGGAGGCCAATTCACGAGGCAAAGGTTTAGCAGAATAGAATTTCATGGTTTTATGTAAGTAACAGTTTTAAATCTGGTCCTGAGGGTATGAAACCCCGGATTATTGTATTATGTGAATATTTTGGAGGAGACGCACATGCTAGGTGACGAGCGTGTGGGCGTGCACCTTGGGGATTGTGACTTAGTCCGTCCCCTGAAACTGTAAAGTCTAATAACTTGTTGTTAGCTATATCCTTTCCATGTGTTGAAAAGATTTGATTGTAAATCATGTTAGAAACCATGTTTAGGCTATGTATTGGTACTGTTGGGTCTCGCAGAGGTCGCGTTACATGTTGAATTGCCTGCTAAATGTTATTTGTACTCAGTTTCAATTTTTACTCGCACATTTTATCTCAGTCTCTGCTATTATTATTGATACATCACATCATTGTTGTTTGGGCTGATTTCATGATTATTGAGAGCCTGACAAACAGGAGAGATTTATGACTGAGTGAGGCCGAGGGCCTGATTGTGAGATATTGATACTATAGCACATGAGTTATCCGTGCAGCACGTGAGTTGGCCGTGCGGATCCAGATATTGATATTATAGCATGTGAGTTGTCTTTGCGGATCCAGATATTGATATTATAGCACGTGAGTTGTCCGTGTGGATCCAAATATTATACTATAGTATGTGAGTTGTCAGTGCGAATTATAGCGCTTGTACTGTAGGAGCCCCTCCGGAGTCTGTACACCCCCAGTGAGCGCAGGTACCTATTGAGTATGAGTGCTGAGGGCTGAGAGCAGAGTGATTAAGTTGTTGAGATAAGACGAGTGTCTGTTGCCTTGAGAGGCTGTAATTACTTTTCATCTGTTGTTGCACTTAGTTGCTATCTGTCATTGTTGTGAAATCTCTTAAAGATTTTATATCTGGATTACATGAACTTGAACTGTATTAGATTGATCTGACTTAAACTGCCAGGTTTGAAAGCATGTCTATTCTTTGCAGGAATTACTGAAAATGAACTATAACTGTGTAGCTCGTCACTATCTTTAGTTCTTTATTTATTATTATTACTTACTGAGTTGGTTATACTCATACTACACCCTGCACTTCGTGTGCAGATCGAGGTGTTTCCATACATGGCGGCTGTTGATTCTTTCGCACAGTTGATTTTTCGGAGATTCAGAGGTAGTTGCCGTGTTTCGCAGACCTTGCCTTTCCTTCCCTATCTCCCTGTTTACTGTATTTTGTCTCAAACTATTATAGACCGTATTTTCTAGACTTGTATTCATATTAGATGCTCATGTACTTAGTGACACCAGGTTTTGGGAGTATTTATATTTGTACTTGTGAGATTTCCTCCGTTGTATTTAATCATTATGTTTTCAAATTTAAAAGATATATAGTTTATTGAGATTTTCGGCTTGCCTAGTATTTAGATAGGCGCCATCACGACGGGTGAGGTTTTGGTCGTGACAAGTTGGTATCAGAGCCTAAGTTACATAGGTCTCATGAGTCATGAGCAGGTTTAGTAGAGTCTTACGGATCGGTACGGAGACGTCTGTACTTATCTTCGAGAGGCTACCGAACCCTTAGAAAACTTTTACCTTCTTGTATTTTGTCGTGCGAATTTGTTGATTCCGGAAACTAAATATCTGTTATTCTATTCTCTCACAAATGGTGAGGACAAGTACTACCGGATCGGAAGGTCAGCCACTAGTTAGGGCCGCGAGAGGACGGGGCCGTGGTAGAGGCCGGGGCCAGGGTAGAGGTCGAGGTGTAGCTCGTACCACAGTTGGCCCAGCACCTATAGTATCACCAGTTTCTCCAGCTCAGGAGAAGATTCCAGATATAGCTGATCCGACAGGACCAGCTCAGGCACCAACTGTGCCCGTTGAAATTTCAGGCCTTCATGAGACTTTGGCCCAGATATTGACAGTTTCATTGGTCTTGCTCAAGTGGTTTCGGCTCAAGCCGCACCTGCCACTTCTCAGGCCGGGGGAGGTACTCATACCCCTGTTGTCCGTACTCCAGACCATACTGTACAAGGAGTTCAGATACTGTGGGCACTACCAGCCCAGCCGGCTATAACTACTCAGGCCCCGGTAGTTCCTGTTATGGCAGATGATGAGCAGAGGAGACTTGAAAGATTTTAGAGGCTTCGACCTCCACCATTTAGTGGTGCTGAATCAGAGGATGCTCAAGGTTTTCTGGATAAGTATCAATGGATACTTCGGACATTGGGTATTATGGAGACCAGTGGGGTCCCGTTCACCACTTTTTAGTTTTCTAGGACTGCCTTCAGATGGTGAGAGGCTTATGAGAGACGCAGGCCGATCGGTGCATTACCACTTACGTGGCAGGAGTTCTCCGTTCTCTTTTTGGAGAAGTTTGTGCCGCAGTCTCGCAGAGAGGGGCTGCGCAGACAGTCTGAGCAGTTACATCAGGATGCATGTCTGTGACGCAATATGAGATGAGAATTTCTGAGTTGGCTCGTCACGCATTTTGGTTGGTTCCCACTGATAGGGAGAGGATTAGGAGGTTCATTGATGGCCTCACATATCAGCTGCGGTTACTTGTGACTAGGGAGAGGGTGTCTGGTGCTACTTTTGATAAGGTAGTTGACATTGCTCGATAGATAGAGATGGTTCATATCCAGGAACGTGGAGAGAGGGAGACTAAGAGGCTTCAGGGTCCAGATGATTTTAGCATTGTTCCTTCAGGGGGTCAGTTTTACCGCGATAGGGGTCGTTCTTACAGGCACGCTCAGACGACTCGTACAGCTCATCATGGTGCATCATCTAGCCATGGTTCTTACAGTGCTCACTCTGGCCAATCTTCATTCAGTGCACTACCAGCACAGAGTTCTCATCTTTCCTCGTCTGCTTAGGCTTCTACAGGAAATTTCTTGGGTTATCAAGAGCAGCAGTTCCGTCAGAGGAAGGGTTGTTTCGAGTGCAGAGAATTTGGTCATTTCAACAGAGATTGTCCTAGGCTGTTGAGTGGGGCTCCACAGTAGTGTTCTCGACTGACGGCACCAGCACCAGCAGTTCCACCACCCGCTCAGCCAGCTCGGGGTGGGGGTCAGGCAACTAGGGGTCGCCCAAGAGGGGGAGGCCGATCAGGTGGCGGTCAGACCAGATTCTATGCTTTTTCTGCCAGACCAAGTGTTGTTTCCTCAGATGCGGTGATCACAGGTATTGTTTCAGTGTGCCACATGGAGGCTTCTATATTATTTGACCCTGGTTCCACTTATTCATATGTATCATCGTATTTTGCTCATTATCTGGATATGCCTTGTGAGTCTTTAGTTTCCCCTGTTTGTGTATCTACACCGGTGGGCGATATTATTACTGTAGATCGTGTGTATCGGTCGTGTGTGGTAACTATTGGGGAATTGGAGACTAGATTTGATCTCTTATTACTCGGTATGGTTGATTTCGATGTAATCCTAGGTATGGATTAGTTGTCTCCATGTCATGCTATTCTGAACTATCATGCAAAAACCATGACGTTGACGATGCCGGGGTTTCTAAAGGTTGAATGGAGAGGTTCTCTAGATTTTGTTCCTAGCATGGTAATATCTTATTTGAATGCCCAACGTATGGTTGGAAAGAGATGTTTGTCATATTTGTCCTTTATGAGAGATGTTGATATAAGTACTCCTCCTATTGATTCAGTACCGGTAGTTCGAGACTTTTCGGATGTATTTCATGCAGACCTGCCGGGTATGCCACCCGACATGGATATTGATTTCGGTATTGACTTGGTGCCGGGCACTCATTTTTATTCCTCCGTATCGTATGGCACTAGCTGAGTTGAAAGAATTGAAAGAGCAACTCCAAGAACTCTTTGAAAAGGGGTTTATTAGGCCTAGTGTGTCACCTTGGGGTGCACCAGTTCTGTTTGTGAAAAACAAAGATGGTACTATGCGGATGTGCATCGATTATAGGCAGTTGAATAAAGTTACAATCAAGAATAAATATCCTTTGCCGCGTATTGATGATTTATTTGACAAGCTTCAGGGAGCGAGGGTGTTCTCCAAAATTGATTTGAGATCTGGGTATCACCAGTTGAAAATTCGGGATTCAGACATTCTAAAGATGGCATTCTGGACTCGTTATGGTCACTATGAATTTCTCGTGAAGTCTTTTGGGCTGACCAACGCCCCAGCAGCATTTATGCACTTGATGAATAGTATATTTAAGACATATCTTGATCTGTTTGTCATAATATTTATTGATGATATCCTGGTGTACTCACGTAGCCAGGAGGAGCATGCACAACACTTGGGTATTATATTACAGAGACTGAAAGAGGAGAGGCTTTATGCCAAATTCTCTAAGTCTGAGTTTTGGCTCAGTTCAGTGGCATTCTTGGGATATATAGTGTCTAGTGAAGGAATTAAGGTGGATCCGAAGAAAATAGAGGTAGTTCAGAGTTGGACCAGGCCATCTTCAACTACTGAGACTCGGAGTTTGCTGGGCTTGGCTGGTTATTATCGTCGCTTTGTGAAACGTTTCTCATCTATTGCATTGCCTTTGACTAAATTGACCTAGAAATGTGCTCCGTTCAAGTGGTCTGATGAGTGTGAAGAGAGCTTTCAGAAGCTCAAGACAACTTTTACTACAACCCCAGTATTGATGTTGCCTACAGGTTCAAAGTTTTATACTGTGTATTGTGACGCATCGCGTATTGGTCTCGGCGCAGTACTGGTGCAAGAGGGTAGGGTGATTGCCTATGTATCTAGACAGTTAAAGGTACATGAGAAGAATTATCCGGTCCACGACCATGAGTTAGCATCTATTGTTCATGCCTTGAAGTTTTGGCGGCATTAATTGTACGGTATCCATTGTGAGGTTTATACAGATCACCGGAGTCTACAACATCTATTTAAACAGAAAGATCTTAATTTACGGCATCGGAAGTGGTTAGAGTTGCTTAAGGATTATGATATCACCATTCTCTATCATCCCGGAAAGGCCAATATGGAGGCCGATGCCTTGAGTCGTAAGGCGAAGAGTTTGGGAAGCTTAGCATACTTATCGGTAACAGAGAGGCCTTTAGCTTTGGATGTTCAAGCCTTGGCCAACCAGTTTGTTAAATTAGATGTTTTTTAGCTGAATCGAGTTTTGCCTTGTGTGGTTTCTCGGTCTTCTTTATATGATCGCATCAGAGAGCGTCAGTATGATGATCCCCATCTACTTGTCCTTAAGGACATAGTTCAGCACGATGATGCCAAGGAAGTCACTATTGGAGATGACAGTGTATTACGGATGCATGGAAGGCTATGTGTGCCTAATGTAGATGGTTTGCATGAGTTGATTCTCTAGGAAGCTCACAGTTTGCGATACTCCATTCATCCAGGTGCCGCAAAGATGTATTAGGATTTGAGACATCACTATTGGTGGAAGTGAATGAAGAAAGATATAGTTTGGTTTATAGCTCGGTGCTTAAATTGTCAACAGGTGAAGTATGCATATCAGAGGTCGGGAGGATTGCTTCAGAGACTTGAAATTCCGAAGTAGAAATGGGAGCGTATTACCATGGATTTCTTAGTTGGGCTTCCGCGAACTTTGAGAAAGTTTGATGTTGTTTGGATGATTGTGGATCGGTTGACCAAATATGTGCATTTTATTCCAGTTGGTACTAATTAGTCTTCGGAGCGGTTAGCTGAGATTTATATCCGCGAGATTGTTTGCCGACACGGTGTGCCAGTGACCATCATTTTAGATCGGGGCACGCAGTTTACATCACAGTTTTGGAGAGCAGTGCAGCGAGAATTGGACACACAGGTTCAGTTGAGTATAGAATTTCACTCTCATATGGATGGACAGGCTGAGCGCACTATTCAGATATTGGAGGATATGTTACGTGCTTGAGTCATTGATTTTGGGGATTCTTAGGATCAATTTCTGCCACTAACGGGATTTGCTTACAATAACAGCTACCAGTCGAGTATTCAGATGGCTCCGTATAAGGCCTTGTATGGGAGACGGTGCCGGTCTCTAGTGGGTTGGTTTAAGACGGGTGAGGCTAGACTATTGGGTACTGACTTGGTTCAAAATGCTTTGGAGAAGGTTAAAGTGATTCAGGAGCGGCTACGCATGACGCAGTCTAGACAGAAGAGTTATGCCGACCGGAAGGTCCGTGATGTTGCTTACATGGTCGGGGAAAGGTTTCTGCTCAAGATATCACCCATAAAGGGTGTGTTGAGGTTCGGGAAGAAGGGCAAGTGGAGCCCTCGGTATATTGGGCCTTTTGAGATACTTAAGAAGATTGGAGAGGTGGCTTATAAACTTGCCTTGCCACCTAGTCTATCAGGTGTTCATCCAGTGTTCCATGTATCCATACTCCGAAAGTATGTCGGGGATCCGTCTCATATTCTGGATTTCAATACAGTACAACTGGATGGTAATTTGACTTATGATGTGGAGCCGGTGGCTATTTTAGACGGACAGGTTTGAAAGCTGAGGTCAAAGAACATAGTATCAGTGAAGGTACAGTGGAGAGGCCAGCCAGTCGGAGAAGCTACTTGGGAGATTGAGCAGGAGATGCGGAGCAAATATCCACACCTATTTAAGACTCCATTTATGATTCTAAACCCGTTCGTGGACGAACGTTTGTTTAAGAGGGGGAGAATGTAACGACCCGACCGGTCCTTTTGAGTATTATAACCCTATTCCCTCATTTACTGCTCATTTTATGCTTTATAGTTGTTTTATGAATTACCGGGTTAGTTGGTTCGGGTCTAGAAGGAATTCAGAGTGAAATGAGACACTTAGTCTCATAATTGAAAATTTAAGTTAGAAACGTCGACCAGTTGTGGACTTATGTATAAACGACCTCGAATTTGAATTTTGATGATTCCAATAGCTCTGTATGATAATTTTGGACTTAGGAGCATGTCCCGGAGAATTATTTGGAGGTCGGTAGAGGAATTAGGCTTGAAATGGTGAAGTTGGATTTTTGGGAAGTTTGACCAGGGGGTTGACTTTTTGATATCGGAGTCAGAATTCGATTCTGGAAATTTGATTAGGTCCGTTATGTCATTTATGACTTGTGTGTAAATTTTGAGGTCAATCAAACGTGATTTGATAGGTTTCGGTGTCATTTGTAGAATTTGGAAATTTCAAAGTTTATTAGGCTTGAATCCGTGTGCAATTTGTGGTTTTAGCATTGTTGGATGTAATTTGAGGTTTCAACTAAGATTGTATGAGGTTTTAGGACTTGTTGGTGTATTTAGTTGAGGTCCCGGGGGCCTCGGGTGAGTTTCGAATGCATAACATATTGAAATTTGGACTTGGTAAACTGCTGAAGAATGCTGGTTTTCTGTCACTGGTTTCCTTCTATGCGATCGCATGAGAAGGTTCGCGATCGCATAGGCTTATTTGGGTAGAGGTGATATTTGTTCAGTGCGATTGCGTTAAGGCACCCGCGATCTCTTAGGCTTGTTGAGGCAGTGTCGATTTTGTTCTTCGCGATCACGTGAGGTCAACCGCGATCGCGTAGGTTGGGCCAGTCTGTGCTACGCAAACGTATGGGAGATGACGCGTTCGCATAGGAGAACTTGAGAGGAAGCTAGGCCATGCATTTTCTCTATGCGATCACGTGAAGAGGGCTGCGATCGCGTAGAGCTAGAATCTTGTGCATCGCGATCGCGTGAAGGCAACCGCGATCGCGTAGGGTCTTTTCTAGGCAGTGGAAAATTGTTCTTCGCGATCGCGTGTGTTTGTCCGCGATCACGTAGAGCAAATAACTGGGCAGAGAGTTTAAGTTCTGAAAATGGGACTTCATCCCAATTTCCATTTTTACCGATTTGGAGCTCGAGTTAAGGCAATTTTTGGGAGATTTCCAGAGAAAACAATGGGGTAAATATTCTTAACTCAATATTGGTTAAATTACCGGAATCCATGGTTGTCTTTATCCTTTAATGGATGAATTAAGTTGGAAAATTTAGAAAACCCTCTTTGTTTAAATTGAAGATTTGAGGGTCGAGTTGAGGTCGTATTTTGGTAACATTGGTATGGTTAGACTCGTGGTTGAATGGGCTTTCGGATTTTGTAACTTTTGTCGAGTTTCGAGACATGGGCCCCACGGGCAATTTTTGAGCTAAATTTCAATTTTTTTATGGAAAATTAGCATTTTCTTGTGGAATTAATTCCAATAAATTTTATATACCGAATCGAATTATTTGTGGCTAGATTCGAGGCGTTTGAAGGCCAATTCATGAGGCATAGACTTAGCGGAATAAGAATTTTGTAACAGTTTTAAATCTGGTCCTAAGGGTATGCATGCTTGGATTATTGTATTATGTGAGTATTTTGGAGGTGCCGCACATGCTAGGTTACGAGCGTGTGGGCATGCACCGAGGGGATTGTGACTTGGTCCATCCTGTGAAACTATAAAGTTAAATAACTTGTTGTAAGCTATATGCTTTCCAAGTGTTGAAGAAATTTGACTGTAAATCATGTTAGAAATCATGTTTAAGCTATGTGTTGGTATTTTTGGGTCTCACAGAGGTCGCGTTACATGTTGAGTTGCATGCTAAATGTTATTTGTACTCAGTCTCAATTTTTACTCGCACATTTTATCTCAGTCTCTGTTATTATTATTGATACATCATATCATTGTTGTTTGGGCTCACTTCATGATTATTGAGAGCCCGAGAGACTGGAGAGATTTATGATTGAGTGAGGCCGAGGGCCTGATTGTGAGATATTGATACTATTACACATGAGTTGTCCGTGCAACACGTGAGTTGGCTGTGCGGATCCAGATATGGATATTATAGCATGTGAGTTGTCCGTATGGATCCAGATATTGATATTATAGTACGTGAGTTATCTGTGCAGCACGTGAGTTGTCCGTGCAGATTCAGATATTATACTATAGCACGTAAGTTGTCCGTGCAATACGTGAGTTGTCCGTGCGAATTATAGCGCTTCGGATGTAGGCGCCCCTCCGGAGTTTGCACACCCCCAATGAGCGCAGGTACCAATCGAGTGTGAGTGTTGAGGGTTGAGAGCCGAGTGATTGAGCTGTTGAGATGAGTCGAGTGACTGTTGCCCTGAGAGGCTGTACATACTTTTCATTTGTTGTTGTACTTAGTTGCTATATGTCATTGTTGTGAAATCTCTGAAAGATTTTATATCTGGATTACATGAACTTGAATTGTATAAGATTGATTTGACTTAAACTGTCGGATTTGAAAGCATGTCTATTCTTTGCTAGAATTACTGAAAATGAACTATAACTGTGTAGCTCGTCACTATCTTCAGTTCTTTATTTATTATTATTACTTACTGAGTTGGTTGTACTCATACTATACCCTGCAGTTTGTGTGCAGATCCAGGTGTTCCTGGACATAGCGGGTGTTGATTCTTTCGCACAGTTGATTTTTCGAAGATTCAGAGGTAGCTGCCGTGTTTTGCAGACCTTGCCTCTCCTTCCCTATCTCCCTATTAATTGTATTTGGTCTTAGACTATTATAGACTGTATTTTCCAGACTTGTATTCATATTAAATGCTCATGTACTCAGTGACACCGTATTTGGGGAGTATTTATATTTGTACTTGTGACATTTCCTCCACTGAATTTAATCATTATGTTTTCAAATTTAAAAGATATGTGGTTTATTGAGATTTTCGGCTTGCCTAGTATTGAGATAAGCGCCATCACGACGGGTGAGATTTTGGGTCATGACACATTCACTCCAATAAATTAAAACATACCCAACTCAGATGGAGAGTATACTGTTAATTTAAGTCAAGTAAACATCATAATTAATAGCTTTAGTTCCATTGATCCAACATGTATACTCAGATGAAGAGTAAGTACATGATATCAATAGCTAGTATTTCACCTAGTGAGCTTACAATAAATTTATCCGATATGGAAAAATACCTAAAGTCGACGCGTAAATTTACACTCACTTGAAATTAATAGTGGGAGACCACAGAAAAATATTTCTATCACCACTTAATCATGGTTGCATTATAATTACAAAATTGGTTCAACGTGTAAACTCAGATGGAGAGTCAATACATGTTATTAACTACTAATAATTATACTCAGTAAGTTTATAATAAATTTATCCGATATGGAGAAAGACCTAAAGTCGACACGTAAATTTATTATCTCACTATAAATAAATAGTGGAGACCATAGGGGTTAATTCCTATCACCACTTGATCACAACCACAAAATTTTCTCTAAGGATTAAATTTCACAATTCACAAAATGCTCAAAAACCCATTTAGATAGTCATGAAACACTAAATTAATGTTATTCACTACATACAATAAGTATTATTTATAGGAGTTTTTCGATAGACCTATCAAATTTCAGGTCAATTGGAGATCATAAAAGTCATGATCTTCTAAACAACAACCAAATTTGAAAAGCTACCATTTAAGCATTTTTAGGAATTTAAAATATGGCATACATTTCAACCATATATTAATTTATGTAAAATAAACATGCGTCATCATGTTCCAAATTTAACAAAATAAGACTGACATAACAGGAATGACTTTTCATATCTAAATCACATTTAATCCTGCAAACTGCCAAAAACCCCATCTAAATGACCCCGAACTGCCGAAATACGACATAATTTACCGCATAGCAGTGAGTATTTCATATCAGGTCGTTTCTGATGAACCCACCAAATTTCAAGTCAATTGGAGATGATGACCACCAAAACCAGACCAAATCGAATAAAAAAAATTTAAGCGAATTTAGTATTAAATCAATGCAATTTATATTCTATCCATATATCATATCAAGTTAAATCATCATGTGTAATCATGTTTCAAATTTAACACAAATAAAACCGATACATAAAGAGTAGTTCTCCATATTTAAAGCCCATTTAATCCGATAAACTGCTCAAAACCCCATCTAAACAACCTCAAAATACCCAAAAATAACGTGATTCACTGCATAGCAGAGAGTGTTTCTCACCAAGTCGTTTCCGATGTATCCCCAAATTTCAGGTCAATTGGAGTTCGTCAATATCATGACCTCCAAATTTATGACCAAATCCGGAGAATATCCGTTTTAGGCATTTTCATGGATTAAAATAACATGATCAAGTTTCCATTCTCCTTATAATTATACTATAAGCTCAAGACATATATTATGTTCTTCATTTTTCTAGGATACATAACACCTCATTTTGCAATAAATTATCTTAATATTAAATACACAAGAATCCAAGATATTGTATTTTCCCTCGTTCGGCAAAAACCTCAGTATCTCTTCTCAATGGATGGAGTTGGTCTCACTAGTACCCAAAGATAAAATTCTTTATCTATTTAAAACCTCCACCACTAGTGTAGATTTATCAAGGATAATTTTCACATGGTACATTAAGCACATTTCAATGACTCAAATAAATTGGTCATTTAGGTGGATCCTATTTAATAATCATAATGTTCATTTCATGAATTCACATAATTACACATGTATAAAACTACTAAATATTTTTTATGACTCCAAATAAATAAATCACCTTGGTGATAATCTTGCCTAATCATAAAATTATTCATTTATACAATTTTATGTAACATTATGCCCATATAAATAATCCCAATAATCATTTTATCTAATTAATTGTCCCGAAGACCCAAACCTCAATATTCATTCAATAACAAGAAGCCTTAAAGTTTTACTACTCTCATGGCTTCTAAAGAATATAGACAGTTTAAGTGTTTGTGCTAAACACCGGCACGTGAAGTGCCTAAAGACTGAACTCAGGAATCAATTCAAATAGTCAAAGTGGAAAAAATTTCAATTCTTGGGTGATACAGTGGCTGTCACCACCACTTTAATTCCAAATAATACACCCATAGTTGATTATATTATGGTTCTTTGTTTATACTGCCCATGTTAGCAATCAATCTATAAACCACACAAACTATAGTGTTTCTGGTGCCAACTGCTACGGTTGTTCATCACTAATTAAGATTGATTCTTGGCCAAACAATTAAACAAGGTATGATGTGCCTAAAATCGAGCTACAATATAAACAGTAATCCTTAAGAAGTATTAGAAGTATTTAATTAACGAGGCTTCCTATTATGGACTTAATTCGAAATATTCGAATTAATACTACCATAATAAATTACGAATTATTCCACTAAATATTCGTTCAATTTCGAAATTCTTCCATTAAACCTTATTTAACTTCCCATGTTAAGATTCAGATACTAATCAAATAAATTAAATTACTGACAATTTAATTCATTGATTATTTTCTTTAGACTTTCGCTTAACTTATTTCATACGACGGATACAAAATCCACCTGCATGGTTTACACATGAAAACTTATAAGCTTTCATAAAGGTATATCATCAATCTCTAGACCGAGACATGGATTCTTCAACTAAATATTACTTCGCCAATGTATATCACCACAGTCCAATTTACCAGGCATATTGACCCACAAAAGAATCTCGTCTTTTAATAAATTAAAATAATAAATAATATACACAACTACTAATAATTATATCAAGATTAAGAGGATAAGTACATTTAGTGGCTAGAGAAATTATTTTATTAAGTCAGTATAAAATACTTATTTCTACTTGGTCCGTTCAATACATACAAAATGTACTAGCACAAGAAGTCGTAATTAAACCATTCTCATAATCAAGATAAATTATATTTAATCTTGTGCTACAATCATTCCTGATGGTTTGTCCAATTTCATCATTAGATTGTGACACATGATCTTTATACTTATAAGAATCGATGATTTAATCTTTCATGTATAAGCTAAACTCTATACACTAAATCATCTACTATATAAGTAAAGGACACAAATGAATATATGATCTATTTATAACTTTATTAAAATTGAATAAATAATTGTTCCACAATAAATACTATATCCAAACCAAAATTCATAGTTAATAGTATATATCACAATAATCTCCCACTTAGACTTTTAACCATGACAATTATTAAATTATACTATATCTAAATGCATGATTAATAATATATGCCCTAACAGTTATATTCGCTATGTTACCATATGTTTGACAAGTACTTAAGTAGATTGTTTCCACATGGCAAAAATTCACTCTCACCCGGTATTTATACTGAACCAATAATGCGAGATAAGTCTCTTTCGAAACGAAATCATTTCTTAGAATCATGGTTCACTAATAAGTATTTTTACTTTAATTTAACTTCTAAGATTAAATTGTTTAATTTGATTTGAAAAGTATTTTCCCTAAGCTAAGCCCCCTCCAAACCTTAAAATCTCCGAAGAGGAAATTAACTTTTCCATTTTACGACACTATTTAATAAACATCATGCATGCCCAGTTTTTGTATTTTCTTTTGTTCTGTTCACACAAAAAGGTACGAGTAATAATAGAAATCATACAGATCGTGGAGTAGTAAAATTTTCTTTTCAAGTTGAACAGACCTAATTTTATTAATAAACCACATTGTTCCTTACTACTAGGGTTGGCAAACGGGCGGGTCGGATATGGACGAGTCGAAAATAGGTAATGGAAAAAAGAATAAATTATTCGACATGATCCATATTTATTACGGATAAACAATGAGTTAACTGGCGGATAATATAGATATCCATATTATCCATGGCTCTTGAATATGATCATTTTTGGAAGAATTCTTAGTCTTCTAGACCTGAGGAACCCCCAATTAGGGCTTTTACAAATGTAAAAGTTAAACTCATTGGTTATCTATTTTTCAAGAGAATAATATGGATCTTATCCATATTTGATTCATTTTAAAAAGTTCATTAACCAACTCATTTTTTGCGGATAATATGGATGGATAACTATTTTTTTAAATCCATTTTGCCACCACTACTAACGACAATGGCGGATGTATGGTTAAAAGTGGAAGGTGGTTCAATTGAATTTCCTTCCTTAGAAAATTGTATTACTTGAAAGGGTAAAGTTTTTAAAATGTATATGTATAACTTGTTGAATTTTCTTTGTATAAAGAAAATTTGTAGTAGTATAGTGTTTTTTGAAAGCCTTGTTAGAATTTCTAGCTCCCTCACTGCTTACCGTATTCAGTAAACCACAATTAATTGAGATTGAGCAGAGACGACTTTTGGCAGATTTTCAAGGGAAAAATATTGGGGTAAGTGATTCTAACTCGTATTTGGTCTACATATACAAGTATATCATTGTTTTCACAATTTAATTAGTGTTTTGAGATTGAAATTTGTAAAAGTTTAGAAATCTCATAGAAACGAAATTTTGAGATTTCGGTATCGATTCGGAGTCGGATTTGAGTGAAACTGGTATGGTTGGACTCATAATTGAATGGGTTATCGGATTTCATAACTTTCACCGGATTCCGAGATGTGGGCCCCGCGGGCGAACTTTTAATTAATTTCGGGATCTTTTCTTTAAAATGTAGTATTTTCTTATAGAATTGATTTCTACAATATTTAGTGATTGTATCGAATTATTTTGGTTAGACTCGAGCCAGACGGAGTTGGATAATCGTGGAAAAGGCTTTATAGTGGATTAAATTGGAGCAAGACGAGGTAAGTCTCTTGTCTAATCTTGTGAGGGGAAAATCACCTCATAGGTGATTAAAATTAAATAATTGTTGCTAATTGTGGGGGGCTACGTACGCACGCGGTGACGAGAGTCCGTGCGTAGCTACTATTAATGCTAAAGTCCGGGTAGTTTAGGACTCAAAGCATGCCTTACTTGTGAAAATTGTATTCTTTGATTTATTTATATTAATTGATATCTATATGAATATATTGTGAATTGTTAGATAAAGATATTAAAGGATGAAAATCTCACAGGCTTGATTGTTTTTTTAAATCAATTAATTGGTAAAAGAAATTGTTCTCTTCCCTAATTTACCTTATAAAAAATATATTCTCCTTCCGGAGGCACATAAGAAAATGTCCTCCTTTTTTGTGGAGCGGGCCGAACGCCTCGGCAGGATAGATGCATCTATGGATCGCGTCGCACGTCCCTCGGCAGTGTACACGATACTCTGGATCGGGCCGTATGTCCTCGGCAGAAATCGTGCTTAATAATAATAATTACACGATACTTTAATAATTTATTTCAGCTTGTGAAGCTAATTAATAAATTGGAAAATCCTTGGAATTTAATTAATTATTATTCTTGCTTGTTTAGGAATTAATTGTTACTTCTATAAATGAGATTTAATTGATAAATTAAATAGTGTTGGAGTATGTGTTATGAGTGTTTATGTGAAGAGATAGTAAAGATCAATATGGTCAATTTCATTGTTAATTAATGTTAAAAGATAATTTTCTTATTATGTGTGAAAATAATCAAAAAAATTATTTATTGTGGACTGGAGTGAGTATTAACTCGGCAGTTACAAGAATCAATATCGACTCATATTAATTACTCTTGAGGTTACATAGTCTCTTTCTTAAATGTTGAATATGTCCTCTCCACAATTTGGTGGACAAGAAGAGTTCATGTCAATTTGCAAATAGGATACAGTGAAACTCAATATATAACTGGCTGCGTTATATACACAAACGAAGTCAATTCTTGGCTATTAACAAGAAGAACAAGGTTATCGAGCATGCATATTCATGTTAAACTTTGTGGTCGTTCATATTTTTATCGTTAGCAAAGCATTTGATATTTGTCAGTAACCTTAATTGCGCTCCAATGTCTATAAGATAATAATTTTGAACCGTAACTAAAAGTAGAAAGGTAAATGGACATTTTCGTAAATATTTTGACACTAATTCATAATCATGTGAAAATGTGAACCGAGTGATATCATATCACGGCCCAAAATCTCACCACATGCGCCGTGCTGGCACTTAGTCTCTAAGACTAAGAAAATCGATTACAATTACAATTCAAGCTAATTTTTTTTTTAAATAGATAATCGAAACCAAAAGCGGAAACAAATATAAAAGCCTCCCAAGACTGGTAATACTGAGTCACGAACTCTAACTGAATACATGAAGTGATCTCAAGGATCGAATACTCCATACTGTTTGATTAATAATTAACAGTACAATATAATGGAAAGACTCCAAGGGACTGTGACGACCAAGTAGCTCTACCTTGAATCCTTGCGATCACACTCTAACTCTGTCCGAGTCTGATATTTTTAATATCTGGCTCTGCACAAAAATATGCAGAAGTGTAGTATGAGTACACCACAGTCGGTACCTAGTAAGTATCAAGACCAACCTCATTGGAGTAGTGACGAGGTACAGTCAAGACACTCAATAGTCTAATAACATGTGCAATATTGTATACAAAAATAATAGGAAACAAATAACAATTATGGCAACAATAATCAACTAGTGATATACACAGCTGGGCATCAAGAACGCCATAAATATTGCTCAACAAATAATGAATACAAGTACAACCAATTAATCAAGCTCTTCAAATATAATTCTTTCACCTATATATTTTTCAAATAATAATCTTCAAGATATAATATTTTCTAATAAATATATTTCGAATATACTCCCTTCAATAAATATCTTTCAAATATAATTCTTTCAAATATAATTCCTTCAAATAAATATCTTTACAATATAATTCTTTCAAATAAATATCTTTCAAATATAATTCCTTCCAATAAATATCTTTACAATATAATTCTTTCAAATGATTCTCTTTCAAAAATAATTTCTTTCAATAAATATCTTTCAAATAAAAGTCACCCTATGACACCTCATTTCAAAATCATAAAATACGGGTCTCGGCTCACTTTCATATTTCCATGGCACTTCATGCCCACAATTAAATCATCATATTTTTCCGACACCTCGTACCCACTTTTCATATCACATATGCACGGACAGTTCACGTGCCCGTAATAAAATTATCATATTTTCCCCGGCACCTCGTGCCAACATTTCTTATCTGTTGCGGCATGCAACACGATCCCATATAATATTACTTGCCCGGCAATAGCCAGAGGCTCATAATTTCAACATAAATCAAGCTATTATCAAGTTTACTGAAACAACAAAGACAAGTTGCATAAGATATAATGATAAACACACGCAAACTTACAACATCACATAAAAATCACCAATACAATAATCCCACATCTTCACATATCATCCCTGACACTAGCCAACCTTATCTCTCCTATAGCCACCCTTATCACTCCTATAATAGCCTTCCTTTTCCCTCCGCCCTGACAATATCAATAGCCACCCTTATCGATCCTATAGCACCCTTATCACTCCTATCATAGTCTCCCTTATAGCTCCGCCCAGACAATATCCCAACATACATAACCATAGTAAAATGCCACCCTTATACCCACATAATATCAACAGTGGAATACCACCCTTATCCGCTGCATAACAGTAACCCAAATCATACAATAATTTACACGGATATTACAACAACACAAAACAACAATTCATATTATAAATTGCCCATAGGCCACAATCAATTCCAAAGATACAACAAAATCAATTAATTTCACGGCAAATAGCCCAAGGCTCCACACAACGTATATAAAATCTCGAAAACAACAACAAGGAAGGAAAAATCAACTCAACATAAGACAACACTATCTTTAGTCCAAGTTTTTGATAAATATATTAATACCTCAATTTAAACTTATTTAATTAATTATTTGCAGATGAAAAATCCATAAGGAATTAAATTCCAAGAAAATATCAAATCAACAAATACACGGAATTTACATAAAAAATCCAGTGACAATCACACCAAATTATTATTAAAAAATACAAATCCGACAAACAAGGAATGAGGCATGACAATTTCAAGGATTTACTAAATGCCAACAATTATCCAATTTAATACATAAAATGCCTAAAACTTTAAACCAATAAAATTTGCACATATAAGCCCGAGTACGTACTCGTCACCTCGCCTACACGACTTTCAATCACACAACTTCCACATAAGACTCAATGCCTAAGGGGTAATTCCCCTACTCAAGGTTAGACAAGATATTGTAATGACCCGACCAGTCATTTTTGATATTACAGCCCAGTTTCCCCATTTAATCCTCAATTTATGCCTTATAATTATTTTATAACTTACCGGGTTAATTGGTTCGGGTCCGGTGAGATTTTGGAATAAATTGGAACAATTAGTTCCAAAGTTTAAAGCTTAAGTTAAAATAGAGACCGAATGTCGACTTATGTGTAAACGACCCCGGAATGGAGTTTTGATGATTCCTATAGCTCCATATGGTGATTTTGGACTTAGAAATGTGTCCGTAAATTTATATGGAAGTCCGTAGTGGAATTTGGCTTGAAATAGCAAAAATTAAATTTTCGAGAAGTTTGACCGCAGAGTTGACTTTTTGATATCGGGGTCGGAATTCGATTCTAGAAATTGGAATAAGTCTGTAATATGAAATGTGGCTTGTGTGCAAAATTTGAAGTCATTCCGAATTGATTGATGTGTTTTGGCACAAGATATAGAATTTGAAAGTTCAAAGTTCATAGATTTTGATTTGAGGTGCGATTCATCGTTTTGATGTTGTTTGATGTGATTTGAGGCCTCAAGTAGGTCTGCGGTATATTTTAGGACTTGTTGGAGTATTTGGTTGACGTCTCGGGGGCCTCGGGTGATTTTCATATGGTTAACAGATCAAATTCGAACTGAAGGAAAATGCTGGAAATGCTGCCTGTGGTGTGATCGCATCTGCGAGGGTCTTGGATGCAGGTGCGGCGTGGTTAGCGCAGATGCGAGACTTGGGATAGCCTGGGGCGAATGCAAGTGCGAAGGGGGAATTTGCATATGCGAGCCCGCAGATGCGAGAAGGGCGCCGTAGATACGATGCTTTGGAGGGATGGCTGTGTCCGCATGCGCGCATTTTCGTCCGCAAAAGCGGATGCGCAGGTGCGAGCCCAGGCACCATAGTTACGGAAATGCCTGAGTAGTGTTAAAAACATGGGATTGGGGCGATGTTTAGAGAGAATTCAAGGGATACTTGAGGTAAGTCACTTGTGATCATTTCTACACCATAATATTGAATTATCATCAAATAATCTGACTAGATTACATGTTTTTGAGGTGTAAATCGGGGATTTGAAAATACAATTTGAGGATTTGGAGGTCGAGTTGAGGTCAGATTTTGGTAAAATTAATATGGTTAGACTCGTGGTTGAATGGGTTTTCGGATTTTGTAACTTTTGTCGGGTTCCGAGACGTGGACCCCACGGATAATGTTTGAGATAAATTTCGGATTTTGTTGGAAAATTAGTATTTTCTTATGGGATTAATTCCAATAAATTTTATTGACTGAATTGAATTACTTGTGGCTAGATTCGAGGCGCTTGGAGGCCAATTCACGAGGCAAAGGCATAGTGGAGTAAAGAAGTACACGGTTTGAGGTAGGTAATACTTCCAAACTTGGTTCTGAGGTTATTAATTCCCAAAATTTGGTATGATATAAATTGTTTGTAGGTCAAACACACGATAGGTGATGAGGATGTAGACGTGCACCATATCAATTGTGTCTTGAATAAATCTTGTGCAGTTGTAAAGTTAATGAATCATGTTATTATCTGAACGTGTTCCACGTGTGAGAGAAATTGAGTCGAGGCTCTTGTTAAATATCGTGTTTAGGCTATGTGCCAATATTTTGGGGCCCATGGGGTCGTGTTGCTGTTGAATTAATTGTTTCAAAAATATACATTTCACACTCAGTCATATTCGTCAATTTGTGAGGATATTTATGGGATCGAGCTGCGCGCAGCAGGAGGCCATATTGGCTTTGTATATGTTATCATTAAATTGATCAGGGTTGCCCGCCTGCAGAAGGCCAGAATGGCTTTATACATTATTATTATATGGATCGGGATTGCCCGCCTACAACAGGCCTTACAAGCTTTACTATATTATGGATCGGGGCTGCCCGCCTGCAGCAGGCCTTATAGGCTTTTGCTATTTTATGGATCGGGGCTTCCTGCCTGCAGCATACCTTATAGGCTTTGTTATTAAACGGATCGGGATTGCCCGCCTGCAGTAGGCCATATAGGCTTTATATCATGCTTGGGGTGAAGGAGCCCCTCCGGAGTCTGTACACACCCCCAGTGAGCGTAGATGATTATATATATTCGGGATGGAATTTCCCAGGGCATGGACTTGCCTTACTTATTTATATTGTAATGAATTTACCTGGACATGGATCTTGTCTGTATCATTTACATTTGGTGATGAATTACTCCAGGGCTGGATTGGCCTTATACGGTACTGAGTGACTCACTGTCCGTCGATGTGTATTTATATTTATATACGGGTTAGAACACCCATGGGCTAAATTGGCCTTAAACAGTACCGAGTGACCGAATGATTTGTGACCAGTATTTACATGAAGTCTTTCTACTAAGATGTCATATTCCTCATATCATGCAGTATTGATCTATTTCACTTGTACTGAGTTTAACTATTGAACTTGAAAGCATGCCTACATTTTTGTACCATTATTTAATTGGATTGTACCTATGGAGCTTGTCACTACTTTCAGCCCAGAGATTAGTCTTGTTACTTATTGAGTTAGTTGTAATCATACTACACTCAGCACCTCGTGTGCAGATCCAGGTACTCTCGGATACGACGACTGTTAGATTTCGAAGGTAATTCTATTGGGGACTATCAAGGTAGCTGCTTGAAGTCCGCAGAGTTGATTCCTTTCCTGTTTAATTATTGTATTGTTCTATATATTCAGACGGTGATTTTTATCCGTTAGACTTTGTATTCATATTAGATGCTCATGTACTTAGTGACACCGGGTTTTGGGAGTGTTATATTTGTAGTTGTGAGATTTCTTCCGTTGAATTTAATTATTACGTTTTCAAATTTAAAAGATATGGTAGTTTATTGAGATTGTCGGCTTGCCTAGTATTGAGATAGGCGCCATCACGACAGGTGGGATTTTGGGTCATGACAAGTTGGTATCAGAGCCTAGGTTACATAGGTCTCACGAGTCATGGGCATATTTAGTAGAGTCTTGCGGATCGGTACGGAGACGTTTGTACTTATCTTCGAGAGGATGCCGAACCCTTAGGAAATTTCACTTTATTATATTTAGTCGTGCGAACTTGTTGTTTCAGGAAACTAAAAATCGTGTTATTCTATTCTTTCACAGATGGTTAGAACATGTACTACCGGATCGGTCGGTCAGCCACCAGTTAGGGCCGCAAGAGGTCGGGGTCGTGGAAGAGGTCGGGGCCGAGGTAGAGGTCGTACCACAGTGGGACCAGCACCTGTAGTACCAACAGTTGCACCAGTTGTGCCCATTGAGATTCCAGGTCTTCAAGAGACTTTGGCCCAGATATTGAAAGTTTACACTGGCCTTGCTCAGGTGGTTTCGGCTCAGGACGCACCTGCCACTTCTTAGGCCGGGGAGAGTACTCATACCCCTATTTCCCGTACTCCAGATCAGGTAGTACAGGGACTGTAGATATCGGGGGCACTACTAGTCCAGCCAGTTGTAGCCGCTCAGGCCCCGATAGTCCTTGTTGTGGCATGATTAGCAGAGAAGACTTGAGAGATTTGGGAAGCTTCGACCTCTATCATTTAGCGGTGTTGAGTCAGACGATGATCAGGGTTTTCTAGATAAGTGTCAGCGGATGCTTCAGACAACAGGTATTCTGGAGACTAGTGGTGTATCGTTCACTACTTTTCAGTTTTCTGGGGTTTTCTTCAGATGGTGGGAGGCTTATGAGAGGCGCAGGCCGGTTGGTGCAGTACCACTTACATGGCAGGAGTTCTCCGTTATCCTTTTTAGAGAAGTTTGTGCCGCAGTCTCGCAGAGAGGAGTTGCGCATATAATTTGAATAGTTATGTCAGTATGGCATGTCCGTGATGCAATACGAGATGAGATTTTCTGAATTGGATCGTTACGCAGTTTGGTTGGTTCCCACTGATAGGGAGAGGATTAGTAGGTTCATTGATGGCCTCACGTATCAGCTACGATTGCTTATGACTAGGGAGAGGGTATCTGGTGCCACTTTTGATGAGGTGGTTAACATTACTCGACAGATAGGGGTGGTCCGTAGTCAGGAGCGTAGTGACAGAGAGGCTAAGAGGTCTCGAGGTTTGGGCGGTTTTGGTGGGGGTACCTTCTGAAGGGCAGTTCTATCATAACAGGGGTCATCCAGTTCACCGTGGTGCATCATCCAACCATGGTTCATACAGTTCTCATTAGGGCCAGTCATCTCTCAGTGCACTTCCAGCGCCGCGTACGCCCCTTACTCTATCAGTTCAGGGATCATATGTACCAGGTCTTTCTTGTAGTTATTCTGGTTCCCAAGGTCCGCCTCAGACTCGTCACCATTCTTCGAGATGGAGTGCTATTAGTGTGCAGAGATGGGTCATGTGAGGAAATATTCTCCCCGCCATACGCGAGGTCAAGTTCAGCATAGGAGTCAGGCTACTACTTCTACACTAGTTGCTCCACCACCCGCTCAACCAGCTCGGGCTGGGGCTCAGTCAGCCAAGGATCTCCCAAGAGGGAGAGGCTGATCCGATGGCAGTTAGACCCGATTCTATGCTCTTCCTGCCAGACCAGATGATGTTGCTTCAGATGTAGTGATCACAGGTATTGTCTCAGTGTGCCACAGGGAGGCATCTTCATTATTTGACCCTGGTTCCACATATTTGTATGTTTTATCATATTTTTGTTCATTTTCTGAATATACAATGTTAGTCCTTAGTTTCACCTGTTCATGTATCTACGTCGGTGGGCGATACTATAATTGTGTACTATGTGTATCGGTCGTGTGTGGAAATTATTGGGGGACGAGACCAGAGTTTATTTCTTTTTGCTTAGTATGGTCAATTTAGATACTATCTGGGTATGGTGAGATATCAGATGTTTTGTTATATGGATTTGGGCCAAGTAGGGGAGTCTGTTATCTATGATTTGATTGCATAATTATGTGCGGTATTGGCTTTGGTCCGAGGTACACTTGTGGATTAGTTATGACTTGCAGAGATTGAGATTGGGGATGACTTGAGTAAGAAAATTTCTTGAATGTGGGTTATATTTCACTTTATGAAAAAAAAAATGAAATGATTAAATTGTTATTTTGAAGGATGTAGTGCGTACGGAGTATGAATTTGAACGGTGGTATTAAGGCAGGATTATTTATTTGGGGGCTGTTGTGCTATTGGGGCTTGTGTCTTTTGACCCGTTTGGGCGGAGCCATTTAGATTTGAGCAGAGTGGATGACTTTAAAAAAGGTTCTAACTGATTCAAATTTATATACAGCAGTTGAGAATTTTTTTCCAGATTAATGTATGGACAAAATCTGAGATTTTCATTTAATGGCGTGGGGCTTGCGGTAATTCTGTACGACTATGGATTCCACATTCTAGTATAAGAAGGATAAAAGAATAATTTCAAATTCACATGGGGTATTTTCACAGTGGGCGTTTCAGTTGTGGTACTTATGGGGGTGCTTACGAAGAATACAACACCTTATGGGCATTAAGGCGATGCGATTTTATGTCAGGATATCTTGTAGTGAGTTTAGGGCAAGGATCGTAGTGTTCTGGCAAGGAGAAGTGAAAACTGGAGGGTAATTTAGGAAAAACATCGGAGAAAATAGGGCAACCGTGTATGTAATTTGCTGGTGACTCAAAGTTTATAATGAGATTCTTGTGTTTGTCACATGACGGCATGATAGATGTGGTGTGTTGTGCGGGATTTATATTTATATGTACAAGGTGGCAGTTCATTCTTGAAAGGAAGATCACGAATTCTTGACAGAATTGTCAATGTTATATATTTAGATGAATGTTATAGTTGCTCAGTAATCCCTGACAAGGGTGCGCGGTTGAAAGGGGCATTGTGTTTTGATTTACGGATGTTCATTGGTATTGTGGTACTCTCCTGGTTGATAGACTATTGATATTCAAATTATTGATATGTGGCACGAAAGAATTATGAAAATATTCCTAGTGGGATGATCATGCATGAAGGATGTGATAGTCATTCGAGTGCTGGAATTGTGATCAGTTATGATGGTTCATGTATTTTATGAATTTGGGGAACTGGGAGTTCTCAGAAGCATATGCTAGGCGGATTAGGTTATTGGCACGTGAGTTGTCCGTGCGGGTCCAGATATTTATATTATTGGCACGTGAGTTGTCTGTGCGGGTCCAACTATTTTTATTATTGGCCCGTGAGTTGTCTGTGTGAGTCTAGATATTTATATTATTGGCACGTGAGTTATCCATGCGGGTCTATATATTGATACTATAGCACGTGAGTTATCCGTGCGAGTGATGTTACTGTGAGCTCTAGAAGAGTTGGTTACTGTTATTAAATGTGTGTGTCTTGGTTCTACTATATATAATGCGCTTATAGCATTACAGTTGTGGTAGTGCTTGTTGAACTTACAATACGGTTCTCTACTTTGATACATCTTCCATTTTGGGTACAAGGTTGCACAGTTATGGATTGAGTTGTATTGGTGTAGCATGTCAATGTGATAGTTGTATTTAATAATATAAGGTAAGTGGACATAGAATGGGTACTATCGGGTTTGCTTACGGTATATTGGGAGGATAATATTGAAAGTCAGCTTAGAAAGTGGTTATGGTTCTGGTTGGGGCATGAGAGCTCCATGACTTGTCGATCTGATTTGATTTTATGAGATTTCGCATGTTTCTTTCATTATCAGCAGTGTGCAAAAGTTTTAGAACGAGGTTTTGTTTGATATGGGGATTAATACTATTACCGCGTTACTTTGGAGTAGTTAATGTGACCGAAAATGGTACTGCGAGCATGCGAGTTGTGTAGTATGCTAAGTGATTATATATGGGGTTTTGGTTATGGTTTGATACAGCTTGTTTAGACTCATACAGCATGTAGATCTGAGATTCAGGTCTTGCAAAGTAATTCTGAATGCTGAAAATTGGATTCCAAGCTTTATGGACTAAGGTTGAAGTAATGATTTTCAGTTATGTTGTATTGTCGGGCCTATACAATTTACACAGAATAGGGTGGCGTGGGATCACCTCGGGTATGTGCTTGGTAGATAGAATAGTGATGTGATGGCTTGGATCCAACTCTTGGCACGTTCGAGGACGAACGTATGTATAAGTGGGGGAGAATGTAACGACCCGACCGGTCGTTTTGGGTATTACAGCCTTGTTTTCCCATTTACTACTCAATTTATGCATTACAGTTATTTTCTGACTTACCGGGTTAATTGGTTAGGGTCCGGTGAGATTTTGAAATGAATTGCAACACTTAGTTCTAAGGTTTAAAGCTTAAGTTAAAATGGTGACCAGATGTCAACTTATGTGTAAACGACCCCAAAATAGAGTTTTGATGATTCCAATAGCTCTGTATGGTGATTTTGGACTTAGGAGCATGCCCGAAAATTGATTTGGAAGTCCATAGTGAAATTTGGCTTGAAATGGCAAAAATTGAATTTTCGAGAAGTTTGACCGGGGAGTTGACTTTTTGATATCGGGGTCAGAATTCGATTCTGGAAATTGGAATATGTCTGTAATGTGAAATGTGACTTGTTTACAAAATTTGAAGTCATTCCGGATTGATTTGATGTGTTTCGGCACAAGATATAGAATTTGAAAGTTCAAAGTTCATAGATTTTGATTTGAGGTGTGATTCGTCGTTTTGATGTTGTTTGATGTGATTTGAGACCTCGAGTAGGTCTGTGGTATGTTTTAGGACTTGTTGGTGTATTTGGTTGAGGTCCCGGAGGCCTTGGGGTGAGTTTCGGGTGGTTAACGGATCAAATTTGGACTTAAGGAAAATCCTGGAACTGTTGCCTCTAGTGTGATCGCACCTGCGAGGGTTTTGGGTGCAGGTCCGGCGTGGTTGGCGCAGATGCGGGACTGGGGCGAACGCAGGTGCGAAGGGGGAATACACATCTGCGAGCCCGCAGATGCGAGGCTTTGGAGGGTTGGTTGTGTCCGCAACCGCATATTTTCGTCCGCAAAAGCGGATGCGCAGGTGCGAGCCTAGGCACCGTAGGTGCGAAAATGCCTTGGCAGTGTTAAAAATGAGGGTTTTCCGAGTTTTTCCATTTTTGGACCTTCAAGCATGGTTTTTGGGTCGATATTTAGAGACAATTCAAGGCAAACTTGAGGTAAGTCACTTGTGATCATTTCTACTCCATAATATGGAATTATCATCGAATAATCCGACTAGATTACATGTTTTTGAGGTGTAAATCAAGGATTTAAAAATAAAATTTGAGGGTTTGGAGGTCGAGTTGAGGTCGGATTTTGGTAAAATTAGTATGGTTAGACTCGTGGTTGAATGGGCTTTCGGATTTTGTAACTTTTGTCGGGTTCCGAGACATGGACCCCATAGATAATGTTTGAGCTAAATTTTGGATTTTATTGGAAAATTAGTATTTTTTATGGGATTAATTCCAATAAATTTTATTGACTGAATCGAATTAATTGTGACTAGATTCGAGGCATTTGGAGGCCAATTCACGAGGCATAGGCATAGCAAAGTAAAGAAGTACACGGTTTAAGGTAAGTAACACTTCTAAACTTGGTTCTGAGGGTATGAATTCCCAAATTTTGGTATGATATAAATTGTTTGGAGGTGACACACACGATAGGTGACGAGCATGTAGACGTGCACCACATAAATTGTGTCTTGAATAAATCCTGTGCAGTTATAAAATTAATGAATCATGTTATTATCTGAACGTGTTCTACGTGTGAGAGAAATTGAGCCAAGGCTATTATTATATATCGTGTTTAGGCTATGTGCCAATATTTTGGGACCCATGGGGTGGTGTTGTTGTTGAATTAATTATTTCAAAAACATACCTTTCACACTTAGTCATATTCGTCCATTTGTGAGGATATTTATGGGATTGAGTTGTGCGCCGCAGCAGGCCATATTGGCTTTATATATGTTATCATTAAATGGATCGGGGCTGCCCGCCTGCAGCATGCCAGGATGGCTTTATACATTATTATTATATGGATCGGGGTTGCCCGCCTGTAGCAGGCCTTACAGGCTTTACTATTTTATGGATCGGGGCTGCCCGCCTACAGGAGACATTATAAGATTTACTATTTTATGGATCGGGGCTGCCCACCTACAGCAGGCCTTATAGGCTTTGTTATTATGCGGATCGGGACTGCCCGCCTACAGTAGGCCATATAGGCTTTATATCATGCTGGGGGTGAAGGAGCCTCTCCGGAGTCTGTACACATCCCCAGTGAGCGTAGATGATTATATATATTCGGTATGGAATTTCCCAGGGCATGGACTTGCCTTACTTATTTATATTGTAATGAATTTACCTGGACATGGATCTTGTCCGTATCATTTACATTTGGGGAAAAATTGTCCCAGGGCTGGATTGGCCTTATACGGTACTGAGTGACTGACTGTCAATCGATGTGTATTTATATACAGGTTGGAACACCCCTCGGCTAGATTGGCCATAAACAGTACCGAATGACTGAATAATTTGTGACCAGTATTTACATGAGGTCATTCTACTAAGATGTCATATTCCTCATATCACACAGTATTGATCTATTTCACTTGTAATGAGTTTAACTGTTGAACTTTAAAGCATGCCTACATTTTTGTACCATAATTTAATTGGACTGTACCTACGGAGCTCGTCACTACTTTCAGGCCTAGAGGTTAGTCTTGTTACTTATTGAGTTAGTTGTACTCATACTACACTCTGCACCTTGTGTGAAGATCCAGGTGCTCCCTGATACGGCGGCTGCTAGATTTCGAAGATAATTGTGTTGGGGACTATCAAGGTAGTTGCTTGACATCCGTAGACTTGATACCTTTCCTGTTTAATTATTGTACTGTTCTATATATTCAGAGCAGCGATTTTTATCCATCAGACTTTGTATTCATATTAGATGCTCATATACTCAGTGACACCTGGTTTAGGGAGTGTTATATTTGTAGTTGTGAGATTTATTTTGCTGAATTTAATTGTTATGTTTTCAAATTTAAAAGATATGGTAGTTTACTGAGATTGTCGGCTTGCCTAGTATTGAGATAGGTGCCATCACGGAAGGTGGAATTTTGGGTCGCGACACTTACCTTTTTGAAGTTATGTCGATATTCCAAAATTGCCCTCTTGCTTGAATTGACCTCCGGATAGCTCAAATTTATCCAAATTAATTTTATAACTTCATAAAAATTCATCGGAAACAATTCCGAATAATAAAACGTCACTTAAAAGCTTATTCTAAAAAGTCAACCAAAGTCAACACGGGACTCACCTCTCAGAACCCAACGTAATTTTCAAAAAATCCGAATACCCATTCCGATACGAGGTCAACCATATCAATATTATCAAATCCTGATAACAACCCGACCTCCAAATCTTAAATTTTGTTTTTGGAAGGTTTTGCAAAAATATTGATTTCTTTCGTTTAAATCCAAAATAAATGATGAATATAACCATAGAATCATGAAGTATAATCACTTTCGGATATAGAATACTTACCCCAATCCCTATGGTAAAAATTGCCTCAAATATCGCTTTAATCCGAGCTCCATAGCTCCAAATATTTTTAAAATGGCCAAAACCTCGAAATAAAGCTACTGCCTAGGTATTTACTCTTCGCGATCGCGAAGCACAATATTTCTCAGCCCAAAATACCTTTTGCGATCGCAGAAAATGCTTCGCGATCTCAAAGAACAAATGCTACATCTTTTATTTTTGGATCATCTTCAAATTCCTGATAGATTGCGAGATATAAGCTTTCAAAGTTGAGTCAGTGCAGCAGAGGTTTGTTCTACGCGATCGCGAAATAGCTTCCGTGATCGCGATTCACAAGGCCTCAAACTGTATTTTACTCTTTGCGAACGTGACCTATTGTTCGCGATCGTGATGCACAACTCTGTGGACAAAAACTAACAATTTAAAATGGCCTAGAAATGGTCCAAAACCACCTCGAAACTCACCCGAGCCCCTCGGGACCTCAACCAAATATACCAACAAGTCCTATTACATCATACGAACTTAGTCGAAGCCTCAAATCACATCAAACAATGCTAAAACCATGAATCATGCCCCCAATTCAAACTTAATGAAAGTAAAACATTCCAACTTTTACATTTGATGCCGAAACCTATCGAATCAAGTCCGATTGACATCAAATTTTGCACACAAGTCATAAATGACATAACATACTTGTTCCAATTTTCGGAATCGAAATCCGACCTCGTTATCAAAAATTCAACCTTCGGTCGAACTCTCCAAAATCTTCTATTTTCCAAATTTCGCCAAAATACGTTGAATTATCCTACAAACTTCCAAATCCAAATCTCGATACATGCCTAAGTCCTAAATAACCATACGAAGCTATTGACATCATCAAAATTCTATTCCGGAGTCGTTTCCGCAAAAGTCAAACTTCGATCAACTCTTTTCATTTTAAGCTTCAAAATGAGAATTGTTCTTTTAATTAAATTCTGAATCTTCCGAAAATCAAACTCGACCACACACGCGGGTCATAATTGTAACGACCCGGTCGGTCTTTCCGAGAGTTGTAGCTCCGTTAACCCCATTTCTGATTATTTATATGTTGTTCAGCTGTGTTGAAATGTATCGAGTTGGTAGGTTTGGATTCAAAATAGTTTTGGAGTGAAATGAGATACTTAATCTCTTAGTTAGAAAGCTAAGTTAGAAAAGTCAACCAAAAGTTGACTTATGAGTAAACGAGTTTGGACTTGGATTTTTATGATTCGGTTAGCTTCATTGAGTGATTTTAGACTTAAGAGTATGTCCGGAATGTAATTTGGAGGTTCGTGATAGAATTAGGCTTGAATTGGCGAAAATTAGAAATTTAGCAATTTTTGTCGGTAGTGGAAAATTAAGTATCAGGGTCGGAATGGAATTTCGAAAGTTGGAGTAGGTTCGTAGTGTCATTTATGACGTGTTTGCAAAATTTGAGGTCATTCGTACGTGGTTTGATATGTTTCACCGTCGTTGGCGAATTTTGGAAGTTTAGAAGTTCTTAGGCTTGAATCCGAGGTTTAATTGGTGTTTTGGTGTCGTTTTGGGCATTCCGAAGGTTCGACTAAGTTCGGGTAGTGGTATATGACTTGGTTGAATTATTGATTGAGGTCCCGAGAGGCTCGGGATGATTTTTTATGGGTATCGGGGAGTTTGGAAGTTGGAAAATGCAGCTGGAGCTGCTGTTCTGGTGTGTCTGCCGCACCTGCGGATTGGGATCCGCGGTTGCGAGCTTCGTAGGTGCGCAGAGGAATCGCAGGTGCGGCTTGGTCTCCGCATCTGCGATGACCACAGGTGCGGTAAGGTGACCGCAGAAGCAAAGCCTGGCAAGTTAATGAAAATCCGCAGAAGCGAAAATTATCCGCAGATGCGCATATGGGGTCGCAGGTACGGAACCCTTGGGCAGAACCTATATATATCACACTTCGCGAATTTTTGCCCTTTTTACTCCATTGTTGAATAAGGTTTTGAGCTAGGGAAGTGTTTTTCAAGGGAGAATCACGAGACATCGGTGAGGTAAGTTGCTTGGGTTTATTTACACCCATGTATGATGTTTTTTCCACTGATTAGCCATGCAATTAGTAGGGGTTTAGGGTGAAATTGAGGGAGTTAGGGTTTGAGGTTTGGAGAGTTTTAAGTGAGGATTTGAGGGACCAAACGGAGTCCGATTTTAACGCATTTTATATGGTTAGACTCGGGTGAGGACGAGGTTTGTTATTTTGCCATTTTTGACAAGTTTTGAGACATGGGCTCGGGGGCCGGGTTTTGGCCGATTTCGGAATTTTGGCCTATTTATGTAGTTTTTATTGTGGAATTCGATTCTTTAGCCTATGTTGATAGTAGTATTCTGAATTTTGTTAGATTCAGAGCTTTTGGAGACCGAGTCCAGACACAAGGGCATCCCGGAGTAGGATTTTACACTGTTAAGGTAAGTAACAGTTTTAACTCTAGCTTTGAGGGTATAAACTCAGAGATTTGACATCACGTGATTGTTTGGAAGTGATACCCACACTAGGTGATGGGTGTGTGGGTGTACACCGCGAGGGATTGAGACTTGGTCTGTCCTGTGAGGCTGTGAGGCAAAATGGCTATTATTTGTGGTTATGTGTTTATTTGTTGTTGAACTTGTTTGCCTTCATGTTAGAGATCATGTTTAGGCTTTATTCATGTTCACATTATTTGCACTCAGTCATAGATATTATTGTGCATGTTTACCTTAGTCCCTATTATTTTGCTGATATGCTGTGATACTTGACGTGGGATGTGTTGCCCTTATTTGTTGATGATGGTGAGGCTAGAGAGGTACATGACTAAGTGAGGCCGAGGGCCTAGTGTGAGGTATTTGATTGAGGCACGTGAGTTGTTCATGCAACACGTGACTTGTCCGTGCAGATCCAGGTATTGATACCATAGCGCGTGAGTTGTCCACGTAGCACGTGAGTTGACCGTGCGGATCCAGGGATTGATATTATGGCACGTGAGTTGTCCGTGCAACACGTGAGTTGTCCGTGCTTAGCGCTTGGGCTTTGTGAGCCCCTCCGGAGTCTGTACACACCCCCAGTAAGCGCAGGTACCTATTGAGTTTGAGTGTTGAGTGCCGAGAGCCGAGTGTTGAGTGATGGAGTGACATTGCTGTGAGGATTCATTGCTTTTGTTGTTGCTGCATTTTACCCGTTAATTTCTTTGTAGCATTTATTGAGTTGATGAAATTTACCTGTTTATTTCTGTTTATTTTAAATTGTGATAAAGAAATAATTGAATTGTTCTACTTAGCTCGTCACTACTACTCAGTTCCTTAGTTATTTCTGTTACTATCGAGTTGCTTGTACTCATACTACACCCTGTACTTTATGTGGACATCCAGGTGAGTTAGAGTACGGCGATCGTTGAGTTCAGACCGGCTATCGTTGGAGACTGCAAGGTAGCTGCTAGCGTCCGTAGGACCTTATTACTCCTTTTATCATTTCTTCTTTTGGACTGTATTGACAGTTAGACAGTTTTATTTCTTAGTTTATAGATTTATACGCTCATGACTTAGTGACACCCCGATGTTTGGGGCTCGTTTCCGTATTTTCTATAATTATATTTAGAGTTGATATAGTTTATGAAAAATTCAAATGTTGGAAATGCTTTATTAAATTATTATAATCGATTTAGTAGTAATATTTTGGGAAATAGGCTTGCCTTGTAACACGATAGGCCCCATCACGACCATGGTTAGATTTTGGGTCGTGACAATAATACATAACTGCCCCCGCTCCCCCCACTTTTTTTTTCGTAATTTCAAATTTAATTTTTTTTTGTAATTATGAAATTTGTGGGTTCGGAAGGTTGTTGGTTCGAAAGTTTATGCTTTCATGTTTATTAGATCTAAATTATTTATGAATACTCTTGAAAAATTATTTTCCTTAATTTACGCACCAAACACCGGAAAATGAATAAGATTACTACTTGTTTTCCAAGAAAATATTTTCCGTTATACCAAACACACCCTAAGTGATTGAATATGAGAAAGATAAAGAGAGTGAGAGGAACATGTATGATCGGCAGAATATGTCTTGAGATCAGCTAAACATACGCACATCCCATCAACATAAGTTGCAAACCCTGATTCACATGATAGGTTACAATCTTCTCTAGTTTGACATTGTATACGGTCAAAACCGATTCGAGTCAGTCGTATAGACTAATCGAGACGATAATGTTTCGATCAAAGGATATCTGCATGATAAGATCGGTCAAGGTCCGAAGTAAGGGCGGCAAACTTCGAGCTCTAAGACCGATCAATGACAAGCTCGATATCATTATCGAGCCCATATCCAAATCGAACTACGAGGAAAAGTGGAGATTATCGAAGATGCATGGACCGACTAACATTCACCCCGAATACCGAGACATCAAGTCAGAATTGAGCTCGGACCAAGGCTGAGGGATCGATCCAACACCGAGCTCGAGCCAGTATCGAGCTCGCGGATTAGGGTCATTGCAACCGCACTATGGGAGAGAATCTTGGCGAAAATCGAGGAAAAGACAATACATCATGGACTCTCCACTACTTATTTTTATTGTATATAAAGTAGGATCCCTCTACTATAAGAGGGACGACAACAAAAGATCACTTCTCATATTGAAAGATAGTTCCTCATGCTTATTTTATTTTGCCCTATTTATCCTTTTGCTCAATATTCCCATTCTCATAATCAAGAATATACGTATCTCTATTTCTCTGCATGATTCATATCGAATTGTATCGCATATCCTTTAAACCACACAAAAAATCTAACGTTATCTGATTTTTTCGGTAAACAGTTTGGCGCCCACCGTGGGGCTAAGGGTAACAGTGATTGTTCGATATAAATCTAAAGTGCACGCCTGTTTGCAACTTCAAATCAGCAATGGCTTCACCTATCGACCACGAAGCCGGCCTTCAAGGTGAAACCAACAACTTGGCACCCGGAGCCGGAAGGCCAATTAACGATGACACCGTAGCTCGAATCGAGATACCCGAAACTCCAGTCAAAATACCATTGTATGTCAATTCACAAATAGCTTTGGAGGCGAATCAGCGTTCCGAACCGGAAAGAAGCATTCAGAAAGGTACTCGACCCGTAACCCGAGATACCCAAAACACTGGGGAAATCGGGGCCAGCCTACATATGATCTTTGAGATGCTGCAAGCCCAACAAGTAGCGATAGCTTAGTTACAGAGCCAAACTCGCGCACAAAGCAGGCCGGATTCCAATCCACTTCGAGAAATCACCCATAGAAGGGAACCAACCATATTGAAATCAAACGAGCCAGAATCGGGGACTACTCCCGAAATTACTAAATTTCTCGAGGAACTCACAAAACGAGTCGAAGCCAACAATAAAAAAGTAGAAATATATAATTCCAGGGTCGATCAGATCCAGGGAGCTCCACCAATGATAAAAGGGCTAGATTCAAAGAAATTCATTCAAAAACCTTTTTCCTCGAGTGCATCCCCAAAACCAATCCACAAAAAATTATGTATCCCCGAAATACCCAAATATAACATAACAACCGACCCCAACGAACACGTCACTTCTTACACGTGTGCTATCAAGGGCAATGATTTGGAAGATGATGAGATCGAATCTGTATTATTTAAAATATTTGGTGAAACCCTATCAAAGGGGGCAATGGTATGGTATCATAATTTACCATCTAACTCTATTGATTCTTTTACTATGCTTGCAGATTGCTTCGTAAAAGCACATGCCGGAGCCATAAAGGTCTAAACCAGAACTTTGGACCTGTTCAAGGTAATACAAAAGGATAACGAGATGCTAAGGGAGTTCGTAGCTTGTTTTCAAATTGAACCAATGGATCTGCCACCGGTCATAGACGATTAGGATGTTCAAGCTTTCACTCAAGGTCTAAACGAGCGGAGCTCGATGGCTTCACGGTGGCTGAAGCAAAAATCTGATCGAATACCCAGCTATTACTTGGACCGATGTGCACAATCGATATCAATCCAAAATAAGAGTCGAAGATGACCAGTTGATTTCTAGGTCCGTTACGAAAAAGCAAAAGTCGACCAGAGATCGATACCAGCCATATAGCAGAAATGATACTACTGCTGAGTATCTGAGGCCTCTATAAAATCAACCTCGTATACTAGGCCTCTTTATAATTGAATGCATCTGTGATGATTATCAAGTTCGGTGTGAAGGAAGTTACTTCGTTATTTCATGACAAACAGTGTCTCAACAGGAAACGTTGTAAGAGCCAAATGGTCAAAACGAACCATGCTTGTGTAGTTGGCCCGAGCCCTGACGTAAAGCATGAACCCATGTATACTGACTTGCAAAAAAGGCCCTCTTTTTTACCAATATTCTATGTTCAAGATTTATTATGCAAATAGGATCGAGTTCGAGCAAGCGCTCACTCGACCATTACGCCTACGGGCTATATTATTTTGAATTCGAATCATTCATTCGATTACTAAGCCTACAGGCTACTTTTATTTCGAGTTCGAGCAAGCACTCACTCGACCATTACGCCTACGGGCTACTTTATTTCAAGTTCGAATCATTCACTCGACTACTAAAGCCTACGGGCTACTTTTATTTCGAGTTCGAGCAAGCACCCACTCGACCGTTACGCCTACGGGCTACTTTATTTCGAGTTCGAATCATTCACTCGACTACTAAACTTATGGGCTACTTTGACTATTACGCCTACAGACTACTTTATTTCAAGTTCGAATCATTCACTCGACTACTTAGCCTACGGGCTACTTTGACTATTACGCCTACAGGCTACTTTATTTCGAGCTCGAATCATTCACTCGACTACTAAGCCTACGGGATACTTTGACTATTACGCCTACGGGCTACTTTATTTCGAGTACAAATCATTCACTCGACTACTAAAGCCTACGGGCTACTTTTATTTCGCGTTCGAGCAATCACTCACTCGACCATTACGGGCTACATTATTTCGAGTTTGAATCATTTACTCGACTACAAAGCCTACGAGCTACTTTAATTTCGAGTTTGAGCAAGCGCTCACTCGACCATTATGCCTACGGGCTACATTATTTCGAGTTCAAATCATTCACTCGACCACAAAGCCTACGGGCTACTTTTATTTTGAGTTCGAGCAAGCACTCGCTCGACCATTACGCCTACGGGCTACTTTATTTGGAGTTCGAATCATTCACTCGACTACTAAGCCTACGGGCTACTTTGACTACTAAAGCCTACGGGCTACTTTTATTTCGAGTTCGAGCAAGCACTCACTCGACCATTATGACTACGGGATGCATTGCATCGAGTTTGAATCATTTACTCTATTATTAATCCTGCGGGCTACTTTTATTTCGATTTCGAGCAAAACTACTCATTTCTTCAAATTAAAATGAACACTTGACTATTTAAGCTGAAGAATGTTCGAGCTTGATAAAGAGAACAGGACTACCCACAAGGCCCGAAGCAAACAGAGATTTAAATTCAAACTATCTATTCAGTTTGAAAGGCTATTTTTCTTCAAAAAGAAGAAAGATTTATATTTACAATTTTTTTGTACAAAGGCGGCTACTCTTCCAAAGGGAAGTTCTTTATTTAAAAGCCGAAAATGGTAACAAAAGAACGTAGTGATCGACCTAAGGCCCTAAATAAATCAATCTTCATCGGAGGTCATATTCTCGGCATCGTCCTCATCTTCAGACTCCCCCGAGTCATCGGAGTACTCCTCAGGAAAGGCCAACCTCCGAGATTTGTTCTCCTCCGCCCTGGAGACTTCAATCACGGCCCCAACATCGAAGCCCTAAGCTCTGACCTCCTCGAGAGCCTGCCACTTTGCATGTTCGAACATGCTCGCGGCTTTGGCTTGATTAACCTCGACATCGATCCTGAACTAAGCCACTTTGGCATCGGCTCTTTTTTTGACCTCGACCACTTCAGATCTGGCCACCAAATCTGCTTTATCTAAACTGGCCAAATCCAGCCGATGCTGAAGCTCTTTCATCTTTTCGACCAGCCCCAAAACATTTTCTTTCATAGATCAAAGTTGGGCATCTGACAGCTCCAACTGAGCTTTGACGGCTTCTTTTTTCGAGGCAAGGTTATCCATACACTTTTTAAATTCTTCTACCTCGGCCAGTAGCGCATCTACCTGTGAGTTAAGCCGTCCAATCTGCTCGATCCTCTGCCGAACCTGCACAATTAGATCGTTAGTGGTTATCTATTTTTCATCTTCACTATCATGGAACATTCGGAATACCTGTTCAGTCATCTCCTCATGCTCTTCCCGAGCCGCTGTCAAATCTGCTCGAAGTTTTTCACTAAGAAGCTTGGAAGAGTCCCTCTTCTCAGTGAGGCTCTGAACCTCGGCATCATGCTCCTCCCTGATTCAAAGAAAGGTCTCGTGATGCAACACCGAAGCCTGCAAACAAAAGGAGAAGCATTAGAATTACCTGCAACTCTGTGTAAAAGAAGCGGCGAAAACGCCATCAGAGTTACCCGATTCAAAGCATGTTGGGCCTCATTGAAGAGACATATGAGCCCCACTGCATTCATCACTGATTGATCTTCTTCGGTCACCAAGGACCGAAGGTAACTGGCAATCCCCACAGGGGAAGAAAGAATTCGGGTATCCGCAGGTATGGAGAGCACTATCTTTCGCCTTCGGTCGGGATCGATACTCGGGGCCGGAAATCGGCCACCAGTTTATGAATCTATGAAGGCTCGGTGGAACCCGATGCTTTTTTGGGTACCGGCATTCCACCGAAACTCGTAACCTCCTCTGAGGCACCTGACTCGAGCCCCTCCAGAAAATCGTGGATATCGGCTGACTCTTGAATACCCTCATAGGACCGATCCTCCAACATGACGGCCTCTCGAATCATGGCATCCGAAATTTGAGGGGATCCGCAATGTCAACTATCATGAACTCATCCCTTGAAATATCTTCTACTTCCTGAGAATATCCACCCTCAGTATCCCTTCCAATAATCTTAGCTCGAGAAGGGATAATCTCGGCTTCTTCTTGTTCTAGGATTATGGCCAAGGTTCCCCGATCTGCTTCCACCAAATTGGAAGACTGTTGAATCACAATATTAGCCCGTACGCAGGCTAAATTCTCCTCTCCTTCTTCGGGCTCATCCCTTGAATGGTGGACCGCTTCCAAAGACATAACACCAGGGACCCCCTTCGGCTTCCGAGCTCTCTTAGCCGGTTTCTTCTTTTCTGAGCTCGGGGAGCCCGATACGTCTTTTCTTTTCCTTTCTTTCACCTGCTTCAGGACAGAAACTTCTTCACCATCGGACGGCGGCCTCATGACTACATCTTTCCCAAGTCCTACAAAAGGGAAGAGGGAGATTTACTATACAAATTGATGAATAGACAAATCGACAAAAAGATTTACCATGACTGTTGGCCTCCCATCAGCCCTTTGATAATTTGACCCAAGCACGCTCGGAGTACGGTCTCTGCAACACCAGGCTTTTGACCCATTGTCTAAGATTCGGGATCGGTTCCGGCATTCGAGTTACAGCTGTGATACGAAAAAATGGATCAACAAAATAGAAAGAAATCACAAAATCAAAACGGGCAAAGAGAAACGTTTACTCACGGCTCATATTTCATTTCTCGGGAAATGGAAAGTCATCGGCAGGGATCAGATCCGAGGTTCTGATTCGAACAAAATGACTCATCCAACCCCAATCCAGAGTCTCGTCAATGCTCGAGAATGGCGCTTTGGTTGTTCGGCGAGCAAGCTTGATCAGCCCTCCTCGATAAATTCAGGAACTGTAAAGACGCACAAGATGATCGAGGGTGAAGACACACCCCTCGACCTTGCTCGAGAAAAATCGAAGAAGAATCACTATCCTCCAAAAGGAAGGATGGATTTGGCCGAGGGTCACATCGTACCTCTTACAAAAGGCGACGATGACAGGGTCTAAGGTTCCCAACGTGAAAGGATAAGTATAAACACTTAAGAACCATTTGACGTAGGTAGTAATTGATTCATCGGGCGATGGGATTACTACGAACTTATTATCCCAGTTGCATTCTTGTATGACTTTATCGAGAACTTTTTCGATGATTGAACATTAATACCTCGACATCGGCTCACACCGACCCGGTCTCGGAGAAGGCTTTTCAATTTTAAAATCACTTACGGTCGAACACCCAACCGGAACGAATTCCTCAGGGCGGGGCTCTTCCACATCCTCGCCACCAGCAGGTCGAGATGAAGAAGCGGTCTCTTTTTGCGGAACAGTTTTAGACGTTTTTGCCATTTAAAATTTCGTAAACAAAGGACGGAAGTATTTGGTATTCTAAGGAAGAATTTGCAGTAAAACTCACAGGTTTACAAGCAGAAAACTCAGAAAAGGAATTTGCAAAATTTGGAAGACTGAAGACATAAAAATGATGAATGGTGGAAGGAAAGGCTCTTTATAGATTGAAGCAATGACGGTTCAATATCAGAGGTGGCCGACCACCGTATGACACATTAAATGCCTCGATAAAACCGAACCGATGGGACAGCTATCACATACGTCGTGGTGGGGATCAATGAAAACGTCAGTATATATCTGATCGAGCTGTTGGGAAATCATATCGTTTCTCGCCGCATCCTTTTCCGAGAAACGAGGGGACTGTCTGTATACGGTCAAAATCGATTTGAGTCAGTCGTACCGACTAATCGAGATGATAATGTTTCGATCAAAAGATATCTGCATGACAAGCTCGGTCAAGGTCCGAAGTAAGGGCGGCGAACTTCGAGCTCTAAGACCGATCAATGACAAGCTCGATATCATTATCGAGCCCATATCCAAATCGAACTACGAGGCAAAGCGGAGATTATCGAAGATGTATGGACCGACCAACATTCACCCCGAATACCGAGACCCCAAGTCAGAATCGAACTCAGACCAAGGCCGAGGGCTCGATCCAACACCGAGCTCGAGCCAGTATCGAGCTCGCAGATTAGGGTCGTTGCAACCGCACTGTGGGAGAGAATCTTGGTGGAAATCGAGGAAAAGACAATACATCATGGGCTCTCCACTACGAATTTTTTATTTTATATAAAGTAGGATACCTCTACTATAAGAGGGATGGCAACAAAAGATCACTTCTCATATTGAAAGATAGTTCCTCATGCTTGTTTTATTTTGCCTTATTCATCCTTTTGCTCAATATTCCCATTCTCATAGTCAAGAATATACGTATCTCTATTTCTCTACACGATTCATATCGAATTGTATCGCATATCCTTAGAACCACACATAAAATCTAACGTTATCCGATTTTTCCGGTAAACAGACATGTTTGTTAGTCATGTTTCTACTGTAACCACATCTGAATATCACAAAACTCGTTAACATGTAGATCATATAATTTTGGAAGACTTAGATACATAAACTACTGATATGTGACAAGTAAAAGATGCAAGGTGCTTCGTGCCAAAACAACCATATATATATTACATGTAACTTTACGAGTGACTGAGACAATGCAATCCCAAAATTGGTGGGTTCAGTGGCGATAAAATTAATTATGTATTTATAAAATCTAGTTTTTTTTCACCTCAACATATATGTGAGATCAAAAAGCATTAGGTATGTCCGATTGGACATTTTATTATAGCCTAGATCCACCACGATGGTTGTCTAAGTAAAGGCCATCACCTGAAAGAAACTTTTTATAACTTGTTTACTCAAATTGCAGCTTAACTAAACTTTACTAAGGTTATAATTTATGCTCGAGTTTTAGGCATATATTATATGTTAGATTTTCTTGATTTTTTTGTGTATTTAATTTTATATATTTTGACTGAAAATCCTCACTCCGCTACAGATTATATAAATGAACCGGCAGAGAGAAAGAGGGGGGAGGGAGAGAGACAGACTGACCGCATAAAATGAGCAAGAAGGAGACTGCAAAAAACAAAGGCATCAAAGTCTTTGCCATCTCGTGTAAAAGAATGTCTTTTCAATTAAACTTTAGAGTGCTTTTTTACCACCACATTATATAATATTTAGTTCATCAAGAACCGGCTAATTTTCTTTCTAAAAAGAAAGTTAATGTAATTCCATTCCCAATTAGAAATTTTCTTTTTAAAATTTTAAATCTTGAAACTTGGTCAGTGGATCAAAGAAATTCTTTGATCAATGGAAGGTAGTCATAGAAACATGTCTAGTAGTTACAACATTACCATATATATCAAAATTTGATGCATCTTGTTAAATGAATCTCCAGTATTGCAATTTATATTTTGCTTTCATTTCGAGCAAGGGCTGCCCACCTTAATTTTTCGGAAAATTATACTATGTAATAGGTAAAAATTTATGTATATATACTATATATATGTTGAATTCACTTGACTTTCTTTGTATATTTAATTCTCTATATTCAGAGGCGAAACTACACTTTAATAAGGGTGGTCAATTGACTACCCTTCATAAGAAATATTACACTGTGTATATATGTAAAATATCAGGTTTTCGAGGTATATATGTAACGACCCGACCGGTCGTTTTGAGTATTACAACCCCGTTTCCCCATTTACTGCTCAAATTGGGCTTTACAGTTGTTGTGTGACTTGCCAGGTCAATTGGTTCGGGTCCGGTGAGATTTTGGAATGAATTGTAACACTTAGTTCCAAGGTATAAAGCTTAAGTTAAAATAGTGACCGGATGTCGACTTATGTGTAAACGACCTCGGAATTTAATTCTGATGATTCCAATAGCTCAGTATGGTGATTTTGGACTTAAAAGCGTGTTCGGAAAATTATTTGGAGGTCCGTAATAGAATTAGGCTTGAAATGCTGAAAGTTGAATTTTTGGAAAGTTTGACCGGGGGGTTGACTTTTTGATATCGAGGTCGGAATCTGATTCTGAAAATTGGAATAGCTTCGTTATGTTATTTATGACTTGTGTGCAAAATTTAAAGTCATTCTGGATTGATTTGATGTATTTCAGCACAAGATATAGAATTTGAAAGTTCAAAATTCATTAGGCTTGAATTGAGGTGCGATTCGTAGTTTTAGCGTTGTTTGATGTGATTCGAGGCTTCGACTAAGTTCGTATGATGTTTTAGGACTTGTTGGTATATTTATTTAAGGTCCCGAGGGGCTCGGGTGAGTTTCAGACCATTTTTAGGCCATTTTTAGTTGCTGGTTTCTGGCTACATAGGTGTGCATCGCGATCGCGAACATTTGGTCGCGTTCGCGAAGAGCAAACAACAGTTTGGAACCTTGTGAATCGCGATCGCGGAAGCTCTTTTGCGATCGCGTAGAACAAAATCTCGGTTGCACTGACCCGACTTTGGAAGCTTATATCTCGCAATCTATAAGGAATTTGGAGATGATCCAAATATGAAAGTTGTAGTTCTTGATGTCTAGTTTTCTGAATTATAAACCATTTGTCATTTGGAATTGTGTACGAAAGGTTATGATAGATACACTATAGGCTATTCGGGAAGAGTTTGGAAATCTCTGTTGCACAGGGCTAACTTTGGAAGCTTATATCTAGAAATCTGTAAGGAATTGAGAGATGAGAAACAAATAAAAGTTATAGTCCTTGATGTTTAGTTTTCAGAAAGTTAAACCATTTGCAAATTGAAGTTTTGTACAAAATGTTATGACCATTATACTAGAGGATGTTTGGAAGTGCTGGGAATTTGTTATTCGCGATCGCGAAAGACAAATTTTGGGCTAAAAATTTTTGTGCTTCGCGATCGCGAAGACTAAATGCCTGGACAAAAGATATATTTTGAGGTTTCGGCTATTTTAACACATTTGGAGCTATGGAGCTCGGATTGAAGCGATGTTTGAGGCGATTTTTATCATATGGATTGGGGTAGGTGATTCTAACTCGATTTTGGTTAAATTACACGAATCTATTATTGTTTTTATCAACAAATTAGTGTTTTGGGTTGAAAATAGTATAAAATAATTTATAGACTTTAATTGAGGATTTGAAAGCCGAGTTGTGGTCGAATTTGAGTAATTTTGGTATGGTTGGACTCGTGGTTCAATGGGGGTTTGAATTTTGTGAGTTTTATCAGATTCCGAGATGTAGGCCCCACGGGTAATATTTGGGGCATAATTTCGGATTTTTGAAAAATATTAGTATTTTGATATGGAATTAATTCCTATAATTTTTGTGAGCTGAAAAAAATTAATTGTGACTAGATTCGAGCCGTTTGGAGGTTATACGCGCAGAATGGAATTTCTGGAGCATTGCTTAGCTTGCTCGACATTGGATTTGGCTTGTTCGAGGTAAGTAACTCTTCTAATCTTGGAGTTGAGGGTATGAACCCTGAGTATATGTATTTCATAAATTGTTGGGAGGTGACGCACATACTAGTTGACGGGCGTGTGAGCGTGCATTATAGAAATTGTGACATAATTGTTTCTGTGGAATTTTATAGTTAAATGATCTTGGCATTTTTCATGCGATTTTATGAGTTAAAGAAATTGAGCTGAAAAGCATATTAAAAATCATGTTGATGCTATGTGCCAGTATTATTGAAACCTACAGAGATCATATTATTGTGAAATATTTATTTTAAATTGAAAATGCATACTCAGTTATATTCATTTCATTGCATATCATATCTCAGTCTCTGTTGTTATTTATTGATACATCATATCATCATTTTGGGCTATTCTCATGACATTGTGAGCCCATGAAAGAGAGACTGGAGAGATTGATGACTGAGGGAGGCCGAGGGCCTGATTGTGAGGATATTTTTGGGATCGGGCTGCACGCCGGAGCAGGCCATGTTGGCTTTATATATATTATTACTATTATATGAATCGGGACTGCCCGCCTGCAGCAGGCCGTGCAGATCCTTATATTATTATTGCACGTGAGTTGGCCGTGCAGCACGTGAGTTGGCCGTGCAGATTCTTATATTATTATTGCACGTGAGTTGGCCGTGCAACATGTGAATTGGCCATGTGGATCCAGATATTTATATTATGGTGCGTGAGTTGTCCGTGCAGCACATGAGTTGTCCGTGCTTATAGCGCTTGGGGGTGTAGGAGCCCCTCATGAGTCTGTACATCCCCAGTGAGCGCAGTCGACTATAAACAGGGATCGGGCTGCACGCCGCAGCAGGTATTGTATAGGGATGAGTGATTGAGTGTGTTGAGCACAGTGAGAGAGAATGCGACACAGTGAGAGAGAATGCGACACAGTGAGATTGAGTACTCTGAGAGTGTGAGTACATGAGTACAATCTCTAACATACATTGCATTGACATGCACACATGACATATATGCATAGAGATGTGTTTTCCTCATGTTGTACGGTATCACATTATTCATGATTTCTCACACATTTTGACATATGGGTATAGTGATGCATTTGTTTTACACGGGTTATCCGGAAGGAAAATGAAACATATTGTTTATTATTGAAAATATTTTTGGATAAATTTATTATTTTCAAACTATTCCTATTATTGGAAACTTCTGCAAAAGATTTGAGTTTTCACTGATGGATTTGAAAGGAAGAACTATTATTTTTGAAATCATGATTTGGCTGAGTATTTTATCTCTGAGTTACTTCTGGTATTATTTTCTTATTGTTGTTATGGACTATTGGTTTTGGACCTGACTTTGGTAGAAGTTCATCACTACTTTCAACATAAGGCTAGGTTTGTTATTTACTCAGTACATTGGGTCGGTTGTACTGATACTACACTTCTGCACATTTCGTGCAGATGTTGACTGATGTTGTTGTTGTGCTCGATGGTTGCGTGATTTGAAGATGTACATGTGTTCTTGTTGTAGCTGACTCATATTCATGGTAGCCTTTAATTATAAAAGCTCTGTTTATGTACTATTCAAACAGACTATGTATTTATTTTATTTTCGCTTTGTATACTCTATTCTTAGAAGCTCATAATTTGTATTACCAGTTCTTGAGGATTGTATAAGATCGGGATCTTTATTCTCTTAAATTGCTTTAATAATTATTATTGAAATTGGTTAGTTGGAAATTGGCTTACCTAACGGGATGGGTTAGGTGCCATCACGACTAGTTGGATTTTGGGTCGTGACAAGGTGGTATCAGAGCTCTAGGTTCATAGGTTCTACAAGTCATGAGCAAGTGTCTAGTAGTGTCTTGCGGATCGGTATGATGACGTTCATAATTATCTTCGAGAGGCTACAGGGCATTTAGGATATATACTTCCCATCTTTCTTTCCTTATCGTGCAGGATTGATTCAGCTTGGGACATAACTCTTTGAATTCCTTCAACGTATTCGTATACGCACATGTGCGCTCAGTATCAGTTGTGTATCACCGGCTTGTGATTTTAGGGATGATGTGCGAGATGTGAATTCTATGTTTTGGTGATGGGCCAGTCTGGAGGACTTGAGGACATGGTTAGACCGCAGTTTAAGCTCGGTAGCTTCAGTTATAACTTGTACAATTGGACTCATATGTCCGGTAATGACACTACAGTGGAATTTATTGCTCGATGAGCGGTGGAATGGCGGTATGATGTGACCGCGGGATGTGTTAAAATGATTTGAATGTGACGAGAAGTGTTTCCTTGAAATGTTAAGAAATGGCCATTAGGTGCTTGATTTTCGTTTTAATGTGATGTTCAGTCTTGAGTATGAATGTTTTGAAGGATCTTTCATATTGTTAAATTTTGGGGTAAATTAAATTCTCATGTCTGGTAATGAGTTTGGACTCAGATTGACTAAGTGATTGCATAGTAATTGTGACTGCGAAAAGATATAACAAGATGCCAATTTGAGGCTAGGGAGGTGGGTTATTTCCTGGAGAGTAATCTACGCAGGTGTGTTCCTTATATGTGAGTGGAGAGTTACTTTTCCACCAGCAGGGCGTATGTGTGGAGATTTGAATTTGAATCTAGCTGAGAAAGTTGACTTGAGTGTCAAGAGAATGATTGCGAGCTTAGCAGATGATTTGGGGTATTTTTATGGTTGGCGTTGTATGAGCTTGAGAAGAATTTTTCGTTGAACTGACGGAAGTATTAGGGCAGTAGTAGAGTATGGATATTATGAGTTATGGAGTGTATAAATTTATGGCTTTGAGCCAAGTGGGGGAGCCTGCTGCAGACTGTCACGACCCAATTTCCCATCCGTGTGACGTCGTGACGACACCTAGTTTCTACAACTAGGTAAGCCTAACATTTGCAGAATAATGAAATAAAAATATAAATTTAACCAACTATTCAAAAATACACACCCGCTCGTCTCCGCTATGCCCATAGTACGGAGAATACGATGACACTCCTCGAGAAAACCCTGAGCATCATTTGTAGCCAATCCGCTGAAGGTAGGTGGGTGGTACTTCTTGTACCTCTCAAGTCTGAGCTGCTCCACCTTAGAAGTTGCTGCCCTAACCTCGGGCTGAGCTAGAGCTACCGGCTGCAATGGTACAATCTCTAGAACCTAGTCGACCTGAACCCGCTGCTCTGGAGTACCGGCGACGGGAGTGTGTGCTCCTCCCCCGGCCTGAGATATGGCAAGAGCAAGTGGGATCAATCCAGCCTGAGCTAAGGTGCTGAACATGCTCAGAAACTGGACTAGAGTCTCCTGGAGGGCTGGTGCAGAAACAAGTACCTCAAGTGTCTGCCCTCCAGCTGGAGCTACTGGGGGATCCTCTGTAGCAGCTCGTGTGGGTGCCCTGGCTGCACCACGTGGACGTCCTCGGCCTCTACCCTGGCCCTATCATCTCGTGGCTCTAGAAGGGGGCATGGGTGCCTGGTCATCAGATCCGCTTGTACGTGTCCTCACCATCTGTGAGAAAATAGAATACAGAAGTTTAGAATTTTTGAAGTCAAAAATTTTCGCACGACAAGGAATCAAAGTAGTGAAATTTTCCAAACAGTTCCATAGCCTCCCGAAGATAAGTACAGACGTCTCTGTACCTATCCGCGAGACTCTAATAAACCGGCTTGTGACTCATAACACCTATGAACCTAAAGCTCTGATACCAACTTGTCATGACCCAATTTCCCCTATGTATGACGTCATCACGGCACCTAGTCTCTACGACTAGGTAAGCCTAATATTTGCGGAATAATAAAATGAAAACATAAATTTAACAACTAACTATACCAGTAACAACATAACTAGGTACCATGCCGCCTCGCATGTAAAATAACCAACTATTCAAAAATATACAGAAATCCCAAAACCCGGAACATCGTGAATCACAAACTATAGAAGGAAAGTCTAGTGTCGCTATACATCAGAGTCTAACAAAAGAAAAATACAAAAGATAATGGACATAGGAAAGAGTAGAAGGGGACTTTGAGGTCTGCGGACGCGGCAGATATACCTTGAAGTCTCTAAAGTTGTCCCGGCTCACTGATAGTGCAGTTGATAAGGAGCACCTGAATCTGCACACGAAATTCATGTGCAGAGAGTAGAGTGAGTATACCACAATCGGTACCCAGTAAGTGCCAAGCCTAATCTCGGTCGGGTAGTGACGAGGTCAGGTCAGGGCCCTACTGGTATATATATAATAAAACAATGTAGAATTAAATACCGTAGTAAAATAAAGACTGAAATTGAACAGGAATGAAATCATAGAAGACAACAGCTCAGTACACAGAGATAACAACAGGGGATCTCCCGAGATACCGTCTCGTAGTCCTAAACGTAAATGTGCAGTACAGGGGGATCTCTCGCAATACCGTTCCGTAGTCCCAAAGTAAATATGCAGTACAGGTGGATCTCCCGGAATACCGTTCCGTAGTCTCAAAAGTAAATATGCAGTACAGGGAGATCTCCCGGAATACCGTTCCGTAGTCCCAAAAGTAAATATGCAGCTCAAACAATAGAATTAACAGCTACAACACAAAATCCTACAATTTAGACAAAGTACAAGTCAAGGAAAAGCATGATATTCACTAAACATGATGCACGGAGTTCAGATACGAAATTAAGGCATGTAGACCTGCTATTCTAAGCTAACATGATATACACATGCTGATGTAACTCAAATAAGAAGGAAACGGGTTATTACTTAGCAGAAATCGAGTTTTTACAATAATTAGCCCGTGTACGTACTCGTCACCTCACGTACACAGCGCTGACATATCAAAACAATACCAAATCTTAAGGGAATTTCCCCCACACAAGGTTAGGCAAGCCACTTACCTTGAACCAAGCTCAATCAATCAGTCACAATGCCTTTCCCACGAATATCCGGCTCTGAATGGCCCAAATCTAGCCAAAAGCAATTACATATCATAAATACAACCATAATAGACTAATCTAATTAATGAAATCAATACTTTAACAAAAATTCTGAAATTCTCCCTAACAAGTCGACCCAGGCCCACGTCTCGGAATCGAATAAAAGTCACAAAATACGAACACTCATTCACTCACGAGTTCACTCGTACCAATATTATCCATATCCGATGTCTAAATCCCAATCAAAACTCAGTAATTCGGTTAGGGAACCCTTCCCCCATTTTCCCAACTTTTCAATCCAAATCCGAAATTAAATGGAGGAAACAACTATAGATTAATAAAATACAACCAAAAACGTGTAAGGAATCGTTACCTTAAAGCTCTATCTGCAAATCCTTCAAAGAATCGCCAATTTCCGAGCACCCAAGCCCAAAAATGGAGAAATGAATCTAACGCTCGAAATTCTCTCTTTTTTGCCCAGCGAACCCGCTCCTGCGACCTCATCATCGCACATGCGGTGCCACTTCTGTGGCTAGGACTCTGCACCTGCGAGTTTTCATTAAACTCTCGATTCCGCACCTGCGCCTAAGTTTGCATTTGCGAATGCGCTTCTGCGTTTACTCGTCCGCTTCTACTGAACCTTGGGTCCTTCTCATCTCCGCATATGTGATTGCCCTTCCGCAGATGCGGCTCCTCTCCTACGTCTCCTTCGTTGCACCTGCGGACTCCCCACCGCATGCGCGAAAACACTAGAAACCAGCATGTCAGAAATTCTTCTATGTCCAAGCTTTCACCCGTAAAGCACCTGAATCTCACCCGAGGCCCCGGGACCTCGATCAAACATACCAATCAATCCTAAAACACCATACGAACTTAGTCGAGCCCTCAGATCATGTCATAATTTAGGATCCCTTTCCTGGAATAGGTATCAACATTAAATATTCTATAGGTAAGCTATTTGAAATCTTAACAATGATGGTGGTGGCAACACTATATCCAGATGAGGACCCCAAGTTGAAGATGCCAACCACATTTCCAGGCATTATGGGATGTGTTTTTTTTTTTTTTTTTTTTTTGGTGCGGGGGGGATCTGTGAGATGAAGTTTCTCTTACCTTTCTTATGGGTTCAACTCAGATTAGTTTGAAACAAAAAGCAAAGAAACAAATGAGGAATCAAAGAGAAAAGATACCGCAGCTCCCACACGAGAACATTGAGGATTAAAATATCACTTTGGGAAATGATTATTTGCCTCTTGAAATAGTGAATATGTGACAGCATATATTTCCTATCTATTGGAATCAGTTAGGAAGGGAAAGGGATTTGTACCATGATTCCTGGAACAGCAGGAGGAACTCTCCTTTTCAGCATTCTGAGTGTGTACTTAGCAATAGTGTCTGGAGAAGACTTCTCTTTGTGTTCGGCCCCAGGAGTAACCATGCTAGGTTTAAGCAGAATTCCTTCGAAAACAACATTGTTTTCTGCAAGGTAGTAGAATACTTCTGCCCAAACACGTTCAGCAACTTCAAGTGTTCTTTCTATTGGGTGGTCTCCATCAAGAAGAATCTCAGGTTCCACGATTGGCACTAGACCATTGTCCTGCAGAATGTAAGAAAATAATCTTCAGCAATGCTTAAATTGGTGAATCTGGTGACTTAGTGTCTCCTACTTTCTTGTTATATCTTTTTTTTCTTTTGAGTAAGAGAAACCTATTGTCATGTTTTATCTTTGGAAAGATAGAAAGAAAAAGTCCTAAAAAGCACCTAGATTGACCCCAAATTTTGCACACAAGTCATATTAAACATTATTGACTTACTCCAACTTCCGGAATTGAAATCCGATCCCGATATCAAAAATTCCACTACCGGTCCAAATCTCTAAAAACAATCGACTTTCGTCATTTCAAGCCTAAATAAGCTACGTACCTCTAAAATACAATCTAGACATGCCCCTAAGCCCAAAATTATCTAACAAAGCTAACGGAACCGACAAAACTCCATTTCGGAGTGGTCTTCACACAGTTCCGACTACGGTCCAAATCCTAAGGCTTAAACCTCCATTTAGGGACTAAGTGTCCCAAAACACTCCAAAAACCAAAACGAAACCTCCTGGTAAGTCACATAATCAGAAAAAAAGATACGGAGGAAACAGTAAATAGGGGATCGGGGCTATAACTCTCAAAACGACATGTCGGCCGTTACAAGATTATTCTCAAATCATGTTTTATAAAGGGAATTATTTTTACTTGAAACTATATTTTATTCTTAAATATATATTTTTTCTGATTTTATAAAGTGTTCCAGTTGAAATTGCAATTTAATGAGAATTTATATAAAATGATATCAATAGATATTAATATAAGAATATTTTAATAAAAATCTACATAAATTATTGCCATTTTTTAAAAATATTCTTTACAAAAATATTCCGTAAATAAAACAAATGAAATAATTTTTCTTAAGGAGATAACAAAATTATTTTATATAAATGTATGTTACCATAGTATGTTTTTAAGCAGATGAACATTTAAATTATAAAATTACCTAATAGATAATTATTCTAGTTAAAAGTACTTATTAAAAAAAATTATTTTTTCAACAGTGAAAGTGAGAACAAAGAAGTAATCTACTTTCAAACAAACGAAAAAGTAATAGTAGTCAAGTAGTACATTTAAAGAAGCAAGTTAAGGTAACACCCGAAGAATTCAATAGCTTACGTACACGTTGCTTTTGTTTTTTCCGGTCATTAGGAACCCATAGGCTACAACCAAGCTTTTGAGCGTACTATACAAGCAAATAATGCAGTGATATTTTTGAAATTACATAATGCCCTTGGTCGACCTCCTCTTCTCTCTTCTATATAATAGAAAGGATTAATTTCAGAGACCTCCCCTCAGGTTTGACCTCGCTACAGTTACTGTCCTTGTGATTTACGATATTATACATACCTCCCTTATTTTAATTTTATTGTAACAATTCTCTAAACCTATTTATTATTAATTCCTAAAAACTATAATATGACTAATTTACCCCTTTTTAATATACTCTTCTCTTTAATTATTTTTTCAAACATCTTTTCTAACTCCAACCCGTTTCTATCCCACAAGTTCTCTCAACACCAAGAATCTTGAAAAGAAAACTTCAAAAGTCAATTGAAGTATCAAAACGTTTTGGCTTGCCATCTCTTGCCATGGATATTGGAGTATGCATTGGTGTATGGAGATTATAAGAATATCCCTAAATAGCAAATTAGGGATCATATGGCCAAATTAAGGATTGGATGCTGTGATGAGAGTAGACATCCAAAGGGCGAGGATGCTAAGGAAGATTTTTGGGCAAATCTGAAGTATTTGTGTTTTTTGGTGTTAAAAGAGTGAAGATGCATTAGCAGGAATTGTGAGGATTTGAGATAGTCTGATTTCGAGTCTTTGACTTATTCATGATTAAGTTAAGCTAACGATCTACCACCAGTGGTATAGCGGACACTACAAAAAAACTGTAACTAGTTACAAATATCGTCGTTAATCTATCGCTAAAACAATCGTAGCTAGCAGAATATTTTGATAATCTGTCGCTAAATGAAATTAGCGACAATTTTTTCTGTTTAGCTACAAAATTTATCCGTCGCTAAAACCTATTTTTTTTAGTATTGGGATGAGGCTGCTCTTCCCTAAACCAGAGTTCTCGAGTTCGAGCTCTGGGTATGAAAAAATCATTGGTAGGGAGCGGTACCCGAATGGGGTCCCACGCGGCGTGAATTCGAATATAGTCGGGCTCCAATGCGAATGTCGGACACTAGGTGAGAAACCCAAAAAAAATTAAGCTAACGATCTTAATGGTTTTATTGTCTTCTATTTCTTTAATCAATGGATTAGTATAACTTTGTCCCCGTGTTGCATCGCCATATGACCATTTTAAGCATGAACAAGAGATTCTCGGTTCAAGAGATTTCTCTTGCAAAATATTGTTTTCAAAAAAGATGTTAGTAAAATTAATTAAGAGAAGAGTATATTAGAAAGGGCCAATTAGTCATATCATAATTCATAAAAATTAATAATAAATGGGTTTAAAGAATTGTTACAACAAAATTAAAATGAATGAGGTATGCGTAATATCGTAAACCACAAGAGAGATGGGTAATGAGGCCAAACCTGAGGGGAGGCCTTTGAAATTAACCCTTATAGAAAAAACGAATGACAAATCAATTAAGGAAAAGAAGAAAAAGACAAAATCTCCAAGAAGGCCCACTCCCTATCAAAATCAAAAGAAAAGTGAATAAGAAAGTGCCTGGTCACGTTTTTGTTCAAGGTCTATCTCTAATATTCTTCTTATTTATTCTTTTTATTTCTGATTTTTATAATAGTTTTTTATACATGGCTTCACAAGTTTAATATTGCCAAACCTTTCGCATTTCTTTTGAATCAAAGTAGGCCGCGACTGTTGTATTTTAGTTGGCCGGGGGAGAACAAATATTAAGCAATTTAAATTTTCAATTTTTTTTTATTTTTGTTCGTTTTATGGTGAAGGTCAAACTAAAGTGAGACATTCAATTTGTAATAGTAGACTACAAATAGTTTTTATTATAAAAGAGGTCGTTTCGTATAGCAATATTTGTTCGGGCCAGAAAAGGATGTGTGCATTAAGCTAGCGAACTTTGCATCATTTGATATTCTTCTTCATATATTAGATAAAAAAGAACCTTATTCATATCAATAAGAAAAACCTAAAGGAAAGCAAAAAAGCTTTTCTATGCATCTACTATCATATGCAATGAATTATTAAAACAAATATGCACAAAAAATGGAGACTTAGTTATTTGTTTAAGTTTGATATTCTGTGTTGCTATTTCAACGATGAAAAGATTTTTTTGATGAAATTTATTAAAAATGACTCGCAGTGTTGATAATATTTTAAATGATTGTTTAGTTTATTATATAAAGAATGAAGGGATTGAAACTTGAAAGTGCCTAATATTGTTATCATTTATCGTTCTATAAAATATGATAAGTCGTCGAATGCAATTGTATGATAATATTTATATTCATATATTGTATTTAATTGGTTCATTACTTATTGAATATATATTATTAAATATTGGTTCTCGTTCCTTATCTTGTTATTATTATTATTGTATATTAACTTGAAATCGTTGTCCTATCTTAAAATTCAGAACTCATACACTTAAAATCCTGGTTCCGCCTCTGCGTGTCACTATATCTGAACATCACAAAACTCGTTAGTCTCTTACGCACACAACAACGTTTGAGGATCAAGTTATAATAAATTACCAACATAGTAAAATCAAATCATAACTTAATTAAACTTTACTAAGGTTATAATTTATGTTAGAATTTTTGTAAGACAAACATAAAATTTGGGAATTTGGGGGGGAGGGGGGGAATGGGGTATGGACTGACCGCCTGAAATGACCAAGAAGGCCACTACCAAAAACAGATTCATCAAAGTCTTGGCCATCTTTCTTGTGTAGAAGAATGGTTTTGTTTTGACTTCAGACTGCTTCTCATTACAACATTATATAATATCTAGTTCATTAATAACCTGCAAATTTCTTTCTAAAGAGAAAATTACTGTAATTGTAACGACCCGGACGGTCGTTTTGAGAGTTGTAGCATCATTCCCCCATTTACTGCTCATTCTGTACTTTATAGCTGTATTGTGACTTAACGGGCTAGTCAGTTCGAGTCCGGAGAGATATCAAAATGAATTGAGACACTTAGTCTCGACCCCGGTATAGAGTTTTGATGATTTCCAATAGCTCCGTATGGTCATTTTAGACTTAGGAGCGTGTCCGGAAATTTTTTGGAAGTCCGTAGCTAAATTAGGCTTGAAATGGCTAAAATAGAAATTTAAGTTTGGAAGTTTGACCGGGGAGTTGACTTTTTGATATCGGAGTCGGAATCTAGTTCTGCAAATTTTCATAGGTCTGTTATGTCATTTATGACTTGTGTGCAAAATTTGAGGTCAATCGGACTTGATTTGATAGGTGTGATTAGTAATTTTAAAGTTATTTGATGTGATCTGAGGTTTCGACTAAATCCGTATGATATTTTAGGACTTGTTGGTATATTAGGACAGGGTCCCAAGTACCCCGAGTGTGATTCGAATCAAAATCGGATCAATTTTTGAACTTAGGCGAATTCTGAAAATTTGCAGCTTCTGGTGTCATTGCACCTGCGGAGGGACTGACCGCAAGTGCGGACTCGCATAAGCGAATGTGGACTCGCACAAGTGGAAAGGGGTATGGTGAGGTAGTGGTCGCAGGTGCGAAGGAAAATTCCGCACCTGCGTGAATGCAGATGCAAACGAGAAGGACGCAGAAGCGGAGGCAGTGTTGGCTTGGGCAGACCGCAGAAGCGGTTGTTTACTCGCACCTGCGAGACCGCAGAAGCGGCTAAGTTTCCGTAGGTGCGAAAGCACTGACCAGATTACAAAACAGAGGGGTTTCAATATTTTTGTCATTTTGGATATTTTCAACTCGGTTTTGGACGCTTTTTCAGAGAGAACTCACGGGGAACTTGAGGTAAGTCACATGTGATTATTGTTAGTAAATAATATTGGATTATCATTGAGTATTTCTATAACAATCTAACCGGTCGTTTTGAGCCCTAGCACGTCATTCAGCAGTTTGAAGCCATGAGTAGTTTCACTTCAGGTATTACGACTTGTACGTGTGGTCGAAATTAAATTTCGGGAAGTTCAGAGTCGGTTTGGAAAGAAAATTCTCAATTCGAAAGCCTTAAGTTGGAAGAATCGACTAAGATTGGATTTTAGAGTAAACGGCCTCAGAATCGGGATTTGAAGGTTCCAGCAGGTTGTATGATGACTTCGGACTTGGGCGTATGTTCGGATCGGGTTTTGGATGGCCCGGGAGCATTTCGGCACCTATTGTGGAAGTTAGCATTTTGGAAGAATTCTATAAATTTGGGTTGAAGTGCATTTCAATGTTATCGATGTCCGTTTGGAATTTTGAGTTTGCAAATAGCTGTGTATGGTGATTCCGGTATTGAGAGCGCGTCCGGAAGTGAATTTGGAGGTCCATAGGTCATTTTGGAGCGTTTGCATAATGTTCTGGAATCGTAGCATATCTGTAGGATTTGAATCAGTGCAATCTCATCCCTTTTTCCATTTTTATCGCATTCTTTTACCATTCCATAGTAACTGGAACTGCTTAATTCTGACTTAATGTCACATCACTCCATATCCCCCCTTTAGGGGAGTACTAAGAATTGGATCTACAGCGATCTACATATAGATGTTTTACCTTTTCATCTTTGGCATCTTTTCACATTATTGATGATCCTTACTCTCCTCGCGGTAATCCTTTTGTACCTACTCCAACTTTCGAAATTGGAATCCGAACCCGATCTTAAAAAGTCCACTACCGGTCAAAATCTCCAAAACTTTGACTTTCGCCATTTCAAGCCTAAATGAGCTACAGACCTGCAAAATACTATCCGGACACACCCCTAAGTCCAAAATGATCTAACGGAGCTAACGGAACCGATAAAACTCTATCCCGAAGTCGTCTTCATACATTTCCGACTATGGTTAAAATCCTAATGCTTAAACCTCCATTTAGGGACTAAGTGTCCCAAAATCCTCCAAAAATCAAAACGAAACCTCCCGACAAGTCACAATAGCAGAAATAGATATGGGAGAAGCAGTTAATAAGGTATCGGGGTTATAACTCTCAAAACGACCGGCCGGGTCGTTACATTATATATATCAACATTTAAGATTTTAGGTCTAGAATGCATGCATCCTAGAGACACCAACTTTGTCACCTGCTAATTAACAGGTCTTTTGATTATTAATTTTTTTTTTTTGTATTGTTGCAATTAGATGAGCTCACTTTTAAGGTGCAAAACCCATACCTCTCCATTTCTCTGAACCCAGATAGGCGCCCTTTCAGTCGAGTCGTGAAAGCAGCTACTAATGCTTATATAGGGTAGGATGATTACATCATACCCCTTGGGGTTGGCCTTTCCCCGGACTCTGCATGAACGCAAAATACCTTGTGCACCGATTTTTTTTTTAAATGATTCAAGATCTAAAATAAACAAAATTTTCTGATCATGACGCAACTAGCAAATTTTATTGCCATTTATTCAGTCAAGTAAAGATTAACTTATACAGTGATGCTTCTTAAAATATAATCCAAGACTCCTGCGAAGTCGATAATTGCCACTTGAACTGCATGTCTTGTTTCAAATACATACGCAAGTCCCTTCTACACAGAATGGAATCCCACCTCTACAGTTCAAATGACAATCTTCTTTAGTCTTACACCTCTCTCCTGTCATCGCATATGAAAATTACAAAACTCGTGAGTATTTTGCACAAGATATAAATTTTTGAAGAATTTAGTTACTCCTATATAAATTGTCAACATTTATGAGTGATATATGCATACTTGCTACTCCATCATGTTTAGGGGCGAATATACCCTTGTAGGTACGAGTTTAACTGAACCTATAACATTCGGAGTGTATCCTAAATTTATGTGTAAACTTCACTGAAATTGTAATAAATAGTAGACATGAACCTATAATTTTAAAAGTATATATAACGGATTCAATTTTATAAATATTAAAAGTTGAACCCATAAAATTTAAATTCTAGATCCGCCTCTGATCATGTTGTTTAAAGAAACCCCGTCACTTTAACGAAATCTTTATAGAAATTACTAAAAGATGCTAATGTTATAACTTAATATTGTGTTGATAAGTGATTGAATACGAGAGAGAGGGAGAGAGAGTGAGGAAAGAAAGGAGGGACCTTCGCGATCGGTGGAATATATTTTGGCTAAACATACGCAAGTCCCCTCAACACAAGTTACAAACCCAGATTCACATGTCATATGACAATCTGCTCTACTATGACACGACGCTTCTGTCACAACATCTGAAGATCATAAAACTCGTTAGCATCTTGTATGACATAACTATTTGAGGAACATATGACAAGTTAAAGGCGTTTCATGCTAAAACACACACATACATATATGTCTAACATGTGTAAGTACAATCTACTATGTTGTTTGAGTAAAGGCCATCATTTGAAAGAAACTTTTTAATACGATTTTATATGTGATTGTATAAGTCAAAGAGAGAGAGAGACTAACCGCGTGAAAGGACCAAAAAAGAGACTACAAAAATCAGTGTCATCAAAGTCTTGGCCATCTTGTGCAGAAGAATGTTTTTTTGAGTTAAGAATGCTTCTTGCACCACATTATATAATACAATGCCAATTCCAATTAGGAGTTTTTTAAAATTTCATATCTTGAATTTTGGTTAGCGGATCAAAGAACTACCAATCTGCTAGAGAAAGACTGTGGTTCATGTTATGCGTAAGTGTGTGTGAGTTTGAAGATCATTCTTAGGACTACGGGTGTAAAACCGAACCGAAAAATCGCACCAAATCGAAAAGTCAAACCAAACCGATTAAAAAATCCGATTAGGTTTGGTTTGATTTGGTTTTATATTGAGTAAAAATAATCGAACAAAACCAACATATAAGTATATAATTTTTATATATACATTTAAGAATTTTCTTTAAAAAATATCTAGAAATATTTGGGATTCTCTTTTGGGATATAATATTCAATAGAATATGAAGTGCTCCCTTTTTATTAACATTAAATAATTGGTCATATGATCACTTTATTATCAAGTATTATTGAAATGCATCAATCTCTTTGTTCTTCCATATTCATATGTCAAGATATGTTAAATTCGTATATCTTTTTCAAATTTGAAGTGTTATTTCATATTAATTTTTATGTTTAATTATTAAATTCGATTAATCTTGAAAGTGTACATCAAAGAAAATTTAATGTGAGACGACAAAAAAATAACTATTATGTGTTACTAAGAATATTCTCCCACAAGAATATTTTAATAGATCATATGTTTTTTTTTTTTTTTACTAAACATATATTTACTTATAAAAAAATTAATAAAGTAAGATAGAAATAATATTCATGTAACAAAAATATCTGAAAATCCGACAAAACCTAACCAATCCAAGCCGATATAGTTGGTTTGGTTTGATTTTGAAAGAAACCGAACCAACTCGATTCATGTATACCCCTATTTAGAAAATTAAGAAATGGGGCTATTATTTAAAAACTAGCCCTTATAGGGCCGTTCCTGTAAATCACAATTAATTTTTTGAGATGTTAATATAAGCCTGTTGTATTACTTCATTTTGAGTTGGAGGGTTCAAAGTTGTAACGACCCGGCCGGTCGTTTTGGGTATTACAACCCCGTTCCCCCATTTACTATTCTATTTGTGCCTTATAGTTGTATTATAACCTATCGGATTAGTTAGTTCGGGTCCGAAGAGATTTCGAAATGAATTGAGACACTTAGTCTCAAAATGGAAAGCTTAAATTGGAAAAGCCGACCGGATATTGATTTATGTGTAAACGATCTCGGATTTGAATTATGATATTTTTAGTAGCTCTGTATGGTGCTTTTGGACATAGGTTTCATGTTCGGAAAATTATTTGAAAGTCTGTAGTTAAATTAGGCTTGAAATGGCTAAAATAGATATTTAAGTTTGGAAGTTTGACCCGGGAGTTGACTTTTTGATGTCGGAGTCAAAATCCGATTCTAGAAATTAGAATAGCTTCGTTATGTCATTTATGACTTGTGTGCAAAATTTGAAGTCATTCCGAATTGATTTGATGTGTTTCGACACAAGATATAGAATTTGAAAGTTCAAAGTTCATAGATTTTGATTTGAGGTGCGATTCGTCGTTTTGATGTTATTAGGTGTGATTTGAGTCCTCGAGTAGGTTCGTATTATGTTATGGGACTTCTTGGTATGTTCTGATGGGGTCCCGGAGGGCTCGGGCGAGTTTCAGATTGATTTCGGATCATTTTTTTCTTCATGTTGTTATTGATGGTTGCTGTTGGTTCTGGTGTGACTGCACCCGCGGCTGGTTTGCGCAGGGGCGAAGGTCGCAGAAGTGACAAAGGAGTCGCAGAAGCGGTCAGGGAGGCTTTGGACAGAGGCTGCAGAGGCGGACATGCGGGCGCAGAAGCGGCCCAACGCACGACCGCAGATGCGGTTTGCACAACGCAGAAGCGACCACAGTCGCAGATGCGAGCTTCTTCCACATAAGCGGAGGTCATAGATGCGACTATGCGACCACAGATGCGGAAGACGCTGGGCAGAACCTTTAAGTTCGGGGTTTCTCTATTTTTAGCCATTTTCGGATTTTGGAGCTCGGTTTGGGCGATTTGGAGAGGAATTGTTTCACACAACCTGGGGTAAGTGTTCTTGACTCCCTTGTGATTATATTACATGAGTTAATCTTCATTTTCGGCGTTAGATTATTGATTTTTCAAGAGAAATCGGAGGAATTTTCTACAATTTTATAAAATAAATTTTCGAGATTTGAACACCTATTCGGAGTCGGATTTGGGTGAAATTAGTATGGTTGAACTCGTAATTGAATGGGTTGTCGGATTTTATGAGTTTCGTCAGATTCCGAGATGTGGGCCCCATGGTCGATTTTTCGAGCGGAGTTGAAAATTTTCATAAATTATTAATTTGTAAGCATTGGAGTAAATTGTGATTTATTTGCACGTTATCTGAATAGATACGGATCTTTTGGGAAATATGAGGCGTTCAGAAGTTGATACGCGCAGAATGGAAATTTTGGAGCATTGTTTAGCTTGCTCGGCATTGGATTCGGCTTGTTCGAGGTAAGTAACTCTTCTAATCTTGGAGCTGAGGGTATGAACCCTGACTATACGTGTTATATGTTTGGTGTTGGGGTGATGCACATGCTAGGTAACGGGCGTGTAGGCGTGCACCGTATGAACTGTGACTCCATTATATCTGTGGTACTGTGTAGTTACCTGAACTTATCCAAAATCATGAAATCTCTACGTAATAGAGTTATCGAGCTTTGATTCATGTTAGAAGCCATGTCTAGGCTACATGCTTATCCTATTGGGACCCACTGAGGTCATTTCTGCTATTGAGTTATCTGTTTTCATTGCATTACATACTCAGTCATGCGCATTCATATGCATATCATATCTCAGTATCTGTTGCTATTTATTGATACATCATATCATCATTGTGGGCTAGTTCATGTCATTGTGAGCCCGAGAGACTGGAGAGGTTGATGACTGAGTGAGGCCGAGGGCCTGATTTTGAGATATTGATACTATGACACATGAGTTGTCCGTGCAGTTTATAGCGCTTGGGCTGAAGGAGCCCCTCCGGAGTCTGCACACACCGCCAGTGAGCGCGGCTGATTTATAACGAGGGGTGGATCTTCCCTGGGCATGGATCTTGTCCGAAGCATTTATACCTTGGGATGGATCTTCCCCACGGGGTGGATTGGCCCTACTCGGTACTGAGTGACTGATGATCAGTTGATGTGTATATTCCGGGATGAATCATCCCTGGGCTGGAATGACCATATACAGTACTGAGTGATTGAGCATGATGAGTTGAATGTGTGAGACAGTGAGATTGAGTACTCTAAGAGTGTGAGTATATGAGTTCATCTCTGAGATACATTGCATTGACATACACACATTACATACAGACATAGAGATGTATTTTTCTCATGTTGTACGGTATCACGTCATTCATGACTTCTCACATATACTGGCCTACGGGCATAGTGATGCATTTTTCCACTGGCTATCTAGAAAGAAAAATGAAACATCTTATTTATTGTTGAAAGGAATTTTGAGAAAATTACTGTTTTCAAACTTACTTATATTTTTGGAAACTTCGGTAAACGACTTGGGATTTTAAATGATACACTTGAAAGGCAGAACTATTTTCAAAAATTATGATTTTTTAAGCATTTTATCTCTGAGTTACTTCTTGTATTACTTGCTTTTCGTTGTTATGGACTGTTGTTGGCTATTGGTATTGGACTCGATCAACCTTGGTACAAGCTCGTCACTACTTTCAACCTAAGGTTAGGTTTGTTACTTATTGAGTACATGGGGTCGGTTGTACTCATACTACATTTCTGCACATTGCGTGCAGATGTTGGTTGTTGCTGTTGCTGTGTTCGTTGGGAGCTGGATCTGAAGATGTACCTGCATTTCGGTTGTAGCTGCCTCTTGTTCAAGGTAGCCTTAGATTTATAAAAATCTGTTTTATGTACTTTTCAAACATATGATGTATTTACTTTATACTAGCTTTATAAACTCTATTTTTAGAAGCTCATGATTTGTACTACCAGTCCTTGGGGAATGTATAAGATTTAGATATTTTATTTTACTTAATTGTCTTGTTAAATATCATTGGAATTGGATAGTTGATAACTGGCTTACCTAGCGGATTGGGTTAGGTACCATCACGACTAGTTGGATTTTGGGTCTTGACAAAAGATTAATACCTTAGCATTCTCATTTCCTTTTCCCCTCCCCCGATGTAATAATTTTCTTAAAGAAGAATTAACCTAAATAGTCGGCTCGCTCAACCCTTAAACTAAAAATAGTCGGGAAACGGATAATCTATATATAGTTCATATATATGTAACGACCCGACAGATCATTTTGAGAATTTTCACTTCGCTTGGTAGTTTGAGGGCATGAGTAGCTATGTATGATGTATTATGACTTGTGTGAATCGCCAGTTTGGTTTTCAGGTTATTCGGAATAGATTTGGAAGAATGAATTTCATGATTGAAGCTTTAAGTTGGAAGAGTTGATCAAGTTTGACTTTTTAGTATTTGACCTTGGATTGGAGTTTTGACGGTTCTGTTAGGCCCGGATGGTGATTTTGGACTCGGGTGTATGCCCGGATTTGTATTTGGATGTTTCTAGAAGGCTTCGATACTAATTGGCGAAAGTTGGAAATTTAAAGGTTTGGAAAGTTCATAAGTTTAACCGAGAGTTGACTTTGAGGATATTAGATTCAGATTGTGGTTCCGAGAATTAGAATAGCTTCGTTATGTCATTTGGGACTTGTGTGCAAAATTTGAATTCATTCCAAGCTGATTTGATATGTTTCGACACGAGTTTTGGAAGTTGAAAGAGTTCATTAAGTTCCATTCGAGGTGCGATTCGTCATATCGATGTTGTTATGCATGACTTGAGGCCTCGAGTAAGTTCTTGTTATGATATGGGACTTGTTGGGATATTCGGACGTGGTCCCGAGGGGCTCGGGCATGTTTTGGATCGAATTCAGATCATTTTCCCATCATCTGGTTCTGCTAAGCATCTGGTTTCCTTGTTCGTGATCACGTAGAGTTGTTTGATGGTTGGGGAGAAGTTGTTCATCGCATTCGCGAGTCTTCAGACGCATTCGCGTAGGTTTCTGTAGAGTGAGTATCGCGTTTACAGAAATGTGCACATGTTCGCGTTGCGATTTGGAATGAGTTGGGCAGAGGCTAGTTTCTTCTTCGTGTTAGCACTGATTGCGTTGTGATTGCATAGTTCAGATGCATGTGGTCATCATGTTCATATGGATAGTTACGCAATCACGTAGAGTAATTGTTGGGAGGCAGTGATGGTTGTTCTTCGCGTTAGCGAAGGTTGATTCGCGATCGCGGAGGGTAATTCTGGGCAATGTATTTTTTTCTCCTTCGCGATCAAGATGGTATTTTCATGATTGTGATTCATTAATTCTCCCAGTGATTATAAAGTACTCTATTTCAAAAGTTTCGTCCATTTTAGCATGTTTGGAGCTATGGAGCTCGGATTGAAGCGATTTTCACCATATGGATTGGGGTAAATGTTCTCTACTTGGTTTTGATTTTATTTCATGAATCTATCTTCATTTTTGGCATTCGATTACGGATTTCAAGAGAGAAATTGGGGGGTTTTGTCTAAAGTTATATAGGGTGAATTTTTGAGTTTTGAACATCGATTCGGAGTCGGATTTGAGTAAAACTAGTATGGCTGGACTCGTAATTGAATGGGTTGTGAGTTTTGTTAGATTCCGAGGTGCGGGCTTAGATTTAACTTTTTGGTTGACTTCGCAGTTTTGATTAAAGATTCGATATTTATCATTTGGACCTATTTCCTTTAGCATTATTTGATGTTCTTGAGTTGCTTTTGGATAGTTTTGAGCCGATTGGAGGTTGGTACGTGCGGTGTGGCATTTTTGGAGTATTGTTTGGCTTGTTCGGTATTGGATTTGGCTTGTTCGAGGTAAGTAACACTTTTAAACTTGGTGCTGAGGATATAAAATCCCGAATTACGTGTTATGTGATTGATGTTGAAGTGACGCGCATGCTAGGTGACGAGCGTGTGGGCGTGCACCATGTGAATTGTGATTTAGTCGATTCCATGGAACTGTGTAGCAATCTTATCTGAACATTTTTACTATACTCTATGCGTTAGAGCACTTGAGCTGTGATTCATGTTGAAAATCATGTTTAGGTTTTATGTTGGTACTACTGGGACCCACAGTGGTCGTTGTTTGTTGTTGAGTTTGCTTAATTGCAGTTATGTACTCAGTCACATTCATCTTTATGTATCATATCTCAGTCTTTGTTACCGTATATTGTCACATCTTGTATCACTGATTAGGGCTGCTTAGCATGAGTGTTGTGAGCCCGAGAGACTTGAGAGATTGATGACTGAGTGAGGCCTATGGCCTGTTGTGAGAGATATTTATGGGATCGGACTGCACGCCGCAATAAGCTTTATTGATTCATGCCAAGATTTGTCTTATTATAGCGCTTAGGCTGGATCAACCCCTCCGGAGTCTGCATATCTATAGTGGGCGCAATTGCTATGGATATTTGGGCTGGATCTGCCCTGGATTCATTTGCATTGGGCTGGATCTGCCTTGCATTTATTTATGTTTGGGCTGAATCTGCCCTAGATTCAATGCTTTGGTTGGATTTGCCCTGGATTTATTTATGTTTAGATTGGATCTGCCCTGTACAGTACTGAGTGGCTGAGTATGCTGAGTATTGAGCATGGTGAGTGAGAATACGAGACAATGAGATTGAGTACTTTGAGAGCGTGAGTACCTGAGTTCATCACTGAGATGCATTGCGTTTGTCATGCGTACTTGAGATACAGGCATAGAGATGCTTTTCCTCATGCTACCTGGTTTTGGTGACATTCATGATTTCACTTGCATATTGACATGTAGGTATAGAGATGCACTTTTCTCATGCTATCTGAAAATGAAACATCTTAATTATTGTTGAAAGATTTTTGGGGAAAAATTACAGTTTCAGATTTACTCATATCTCTGGTGATTTGGTGAAAACAACTGAGTTTTGCTGACATCTTTGAAAAACATGCATATTTTTTCCGTAACTGTGAACGAATTGAGTATCCTACCTCTCAATTATTTCTTGTACCATTTTTATTGTTATGAATTATTTTTGGCTATTGGTGTTGGACTCCGACCCTTGTTCCAACTCGTCACTACTTTCAACCTAATGTTAGGATTGTTACTTATTGAGTACATGTGATCGGTTGTACTCATACTACACTGCTGCACCTTGCGTGCAGATGTTGGATGCTAATATTGTTGCGTACTGCGGGATCTGGATCTGGAGATGTACCTGTGTTCCAGTTATGGCTATCACTTGTCCTTGGTAGCATTAGATTCGAATTCTATTCATTTACATTTCAAACAGATGTTGTAATTCATTCAGTTCAGTCTTGTAAAAATCTAAATCTTAGAAACTCATGATTTGTACTACCAGTCCTTGGAAAATTCTTGTATAAAAGCACTTGTATTATCATTTCTTCTCTTAATAAATCTCATTGAATTGGATAGTTGTTAATTGGCTTACCTAGTGATTTGGGTTAGGTGTCATCACGACTAGTTAGATTTTGGATCGTGATAATATAATATATGTGTAATTATGTATAATCAGTGTATAATCTATATATGCCGACTAAAAAATATAAACAATAAATTCGATCGACTATTTGTTTAAAGAAAAGGGTTGAATTTGCCCCTACCAATAATTTGGTGGGCAAGAGGAGTTCATGTGAATTTGCCACTAGGATTCGGTGAAAGTGAAACCCAATATATAGCTAATTGTGTTTTGCACAAAAGAAATCAATTCTTGACTATTAACCAAGACGAACAAGGTTACCTAACCTTCAAGAATTGTACTGCATTAATATTTGTAAGAGATGGAATCATGTCTATTTATGTTATACTTTTGACTCATTCATATAATCTTATAAGAAAAAAATATCTTATATTTATCTTTGATTCTAATTACGCCAATCTGAAGTAAATGAGCTTTTTTTTTTTTGCGGGGTTATAAAAAATAAATTGTAAATTTTAACTTTTTTCGCAATATAGTTTGACACATAAAACCCACTCGATTAAATAGTAGTAATCAAGTTGTATCTTACGGTATTAAATGTTTTTAAAATAGACTTGACCATAATCCTTTGATGATGTGAATTGAGTGATAATTTAATGTTAAAGCTGCAACCTTGCATTCTAGCTAGAGACGCAAAATTCGTACTCTCCATTCCCCCGACGATGTATGTGCCCCTCCGAAGAAATATAATAACAATATTCATAAAACACACTTAAGATCTAAAATAGCAAAGAAATAAGATTTCTGGTAATGCAAATTTTTATTGCCATTTATTTCTTCAAGTAAATATCATGGAATTGAACACAATATTCATCCACCAATAAGGACTTCTATATTTTTAATAACAACAAGTACTCGGCACCACCTTCGTGATCAACGAGTATTGTCTTGAGTTAATTACTACAAATGCATGTCTGTTTTACACATTTTGGAGACCCAACCTTACATTTCATAAAACGTTCACAATCTAATGTACCAAAACACATGATCGTTCCTGGCGGCGGATCTGAAAATTAGAAAACTCGTTAGCACCTTGCGAAGACATTATAACTCCGATAAAATTTAGTTATAATAAATTGCTGATATGAGACAAGTAAAAAGTGCATAATGTTAAAACAACCATAGATATCGCATGTGACTTTACGAGTGATTGAGACAAACCCCCAAAACTGGTGAGTTCAGTTGCAGTTAATTACTTACAGGCACACATTCTCAATTCATATCTATACATATATTGTCTGCAGATTTAAATCTCATGCATCATCAAAATTTGCTTATGTTAAAACTTAGTTATGTGTTGCCCAAAGACTAGTTGTGAGAAAGATAAAAGAGAGTGAGAGAAAGGATGCATGTGAGAGAAGGAAGGAGAGACCTTTACATACGCACTTCCCACCGATACAACTTACAAAATTAGGATAACAAGTCAGAAAACGACAATCTGTTATAGTCTGACATGTCTGACATGTCACCCCATCTGAAAAACACAAAAGAGAACTATTAGTCATTATATAGAATATGAACATGTGACAAGTAAAAGGTGCTTCATGCTAAAATTAAACAACCATATATTATGTAAATTTGTAAGTGATTGAAAATGATTGAGACAAAGATAGACTTACCGCGTGAAACGATCAATAAGGTGACTACCACAAAAATAGTCAGCAAAGTCTTGGCCATCTTGTGTAGAAGAATGTTTTTTTTTTTAACTTACTTTATAATGCTTCTGATCACCATATTATATAGTAGTAATATTTGGTTCATTAAGAACCTGCTAAATTCTTTTTGAAGATAAAGTTACTATAATGCTATTTCCAATTAGGAAATATTTTTAATTTCAATTCTTGAAATTTGGTTAGCTGATCAAAGAAATTCTTTGGTCTATGGAATGTTAGTCAAAGAACATACAACATTACCATATATCAAAGACTTTATGCATCTTCTCATGAATCTCCTAAGACTAAATTATTTAATTTGATTTGAAAAGTATTTAATTTGACTAATAAGTACTTTTGCTTAGTACCATGGTTAATTAACTAATAAGTACTTTTATTTAACTTCTAAGATTAAATTTTTTAATTTGATTTGAAAAGTATTTTCCCTAAGCTTAGCCCCTCTCCGAACCCTACAATCTCCAAAGACCAAGAATGTTAGCATTTCCATTTTACGACACTATTTAATAAACAAGGCATTTCACTCTATCATCGACCCCCTTAGACGATATCAACTGTCCATCCGTTCACTTTAACTTGTCAATTATGGATTTTACACACCCCTTAAGAAATAATAAATAAAGTGCATAATTTACTGTCACGATCCGAAATTCCCACCTTCGAACCTTGATGACGCCTAACATTTCACTTGCTAGGCAAGCCAACGTTAGAATGATATTAACCAATTTTTAAACAATCTTTAGATTTATTAATAACAAAAAATAAACACGGAAGTAAGGTCTGAAATATAGTGATTAATCCATAAAAATAACGGTGTCTAAATATCATTCCAGAATTGGTGTCACAAGTGCACGAGCTTCTAGAATAAATACAAATAAAGGTTTGAATAAAATAAAGTTGTCTGAAAACAAAACACAGCTAAAGTAAAGTAGACGGGGACTTCAGAATTGCGAACGCCGTGCAGTTATACCTCAAGTCTCCTATGAGTAGCTGAAATCCGAGCAAGTCTATGGTACGCCGCTGTAACCAACTCCAAAATCTGCACAAGAAGTGTAGAGTGTAGTATCAGTACAACCGACCCCATGTACTGGTAAGTGCTGAGCCTAACCACGACGAAGTAGTGACGAGGCTAAGGCGGGTCACTTAAATTACCTGTACGCAATATTAGTAACAACAACCATAATAAAAATAAATCAGGTAACTCGTTCATAATAATTGAAGCCAACTCAGCAGTCATAACCAATTATCATTTCCATCAATTCTGTTGCAGCGTGCAACCCGCTCTCACAATATATTCACATTCAATTTTGTTGCAGCGTGCAACCCGCTCTCACAATATATTCATTTTAATCAAGTCTGTTACAGCGTGCAACCCGCTCTCATAATATATTCGACTTTTAAATCAAGTCTGTTGCGGCGTGCAACCCGATCCTCCAATATGGACTTTTAATAAGTCTGTTACGGCGTGCAATCCAATCCTCCAATATGGACTTTTAATAAGTCTGTTGCGGCGTGCAACCCGATCCTCCAATATATTCATTATAATTAATTCTGTTGCGGCGTACAACCCGCTCCTCCAACATATTTATTTACCAATTCTTATAGAAGAATTTCCCCAATAAATGCAACAATTAATATAAAATTATAAGACAACAAGCATACAATAATTATGATTTAATTACGAAACAAACGAAGACAAGTAGCAAATTATTATAGAAATCAGAGAGAAAATATGCAGTTTATTATTTAATATGCTAAATGTCAAATAACAATTAAGGCACATAATTCAAATAGCATGTAACAATTAATGCAGGAATTCAAGAGTTAATATTTGACAAAGAATAGGAGAGAAACAATTATTATAATAATTAATTCATGATTTAAAATAATTTATGAATTTTCAAGTAAGCAAACAAACAATTAATTTGATGACGTATAGACACTCGTCACCTCGCCTATACGTCGTTTACATGCAATTCACATAACAATTAATTTAAGGGTTCTATTCCCTCAAGTCAAGGTTAACCACGACACTTACCTCGCTTTACAAATTCTAATTAATTACTCGATCACAACTTTTTCTTTTTTAATTTGTCTCCAAAAGCTTCAAATCTATTCACAAATAATTCGATATACTCAATACGAATCATAGGAATTAATTCCATATGAATTTATAAATTTTCCGGATAAAAATCTGAAATTCATTAAAATATTCGGCAGTGAGACCCACGTCTCAAATCCAGGAAAAACTTATGAAATCCGAACACCCATTCCGAGACGAGTCCAGCCATACAAAAATTATCCAATTCCAATGTCAAATGGACCTTCAAATCTTAAATTTTCATTTTTGGAAGATTTTATAAAAAACTGATTTTTCTTCCATAAATTCACGGATTCATGACATAAATGTGTATGAAATGATGATATATAATCAATATAGGATAAGGAACACTTACCCCAATGTTTTTCCCTGAAAATCGCCCAAAAAGCGCCTTACCCGAGCTCAAAAATGGAAAAGGGTTGAAAATGGGACGAATCCCATTTTCTAGAACTTAAGTTCTGTTTCTAGGAATTTTACCATTCGCGAATGCGGTCACAAATTTGTGCTGTCCTATTTTACACTTCGCGAACGTGAAGCTTGCCTAGCTTGACCTTTGCGAACGCGAGATGCCTTTTGCGAACGCGAAGGCAATTATCCTGGCCAGCCTCTTTCTCTTCGTGAACGCGAGGCTTCGATCGCGAACGTGAAGCTTTGAACCTCAAGCCTTCGCAAACGCGGTCACTATGTCGCGAACGCGAAGCACAAAATGTGCCAGCCCCAATTTGCTCTTCGCGTTCGTGAGAGTACCTTCGCGAACGCGAAAAAGAACACACCAGAAGCCTGAAGTATGAAGAAAACTAGATTTTCTAAGTCCGAAATTATCCCGTAGCCCATCCGAAACTTACCTGAGCCCTCGGGGTTCCAAACCAAACTTGCACACAAGTCCTAAAACATTATATGAACTTGCTCGCATGATCAAATTGCCAAAATAACACCAAAAACTACGAATCGGACACCAAATCAAAGGAAATTTCCAAGAAAACTTTAAAACTTATATTTTTACAGCCGGACATCCGAATCACGTAAAATCAGCTTCGATTCTCACCAAATTCGGAAGATAAGTCATAAATATTATAGTGAACCTACACCAGTCTCCGAAACCAAAATACGGACCCGAGGTCAATAAATCCAACATCAGTAATTTCTTAAAAATCATTAACCTTTCAAGCTTTAGTTTTTTTATCAAAATTCCATATCTCGAGCTAGGGACCTCGGAATTCGATTCCGACATACGCCCAAGTCCCAAATCACAATACGGACCTATCGGAATTGTCAAAGTATTAATTCGGGTCTGTTTGTTCAAAATGTTGACCAAAGTCAACTCAGTTGAGTTTTAAGGCTCTAGTTCACACTTTAATCCATTTTTCGCATAAAAACTTTCCGAAAAATTTTATGAACTGCGCACGCAAGTCGAGGAATGATAAATGATGCTTTTAGAGGTCTTAGAATACATAATTACTTATTAAATTTAAAGATGACACTTTGGGTTATCACATTTACCATCATACCCGTATTAAATAATGCATATTTTTAATGGATTTGAGAAAATAATTTGAAATGAGTAATTAATATTGTAGGTATCATATGAAAAAAGAAATTATCTTCTCTTGATATGTTAAAAAGGACAAGTAAAAGAAAAAATCTATTTTTAGAATGTTGGACAAGTAAAAGTGAACGGAGGGAGTATTTATCTATTTATGTATTAAGCCAACACTCCAACACCTTAATTCACTTACTAACGAAAATTCTTTCTACAACAACCCAGTATAATCCCAAAAGTAGGGTATGTGGAGGGTAGTGTGTACGCAGACCTTACCCCTACCCTGGGGGTAGAGAGGCTATTTTCGAAACTAACGGAAATTCTATCTAAAATGATAATATACAACTATTGGTGAGTATTTGTTGATATAATGTAGAGCCGTCAATATGGGCTTGGCCCGCCTAACCTATCCCGTGAATTGATAGAGTTAGCTAAGATTTTTGGAGTTCATATAAAAGTGAGGCTTTTTGTCCCGGCCCATATGAGCCCATGGCCCGCAAGGGTGGAACGAGGCTGGGCTGGGCTAGCCCGTGCGCCACATAAAAAATATTTAAATATACTTAGATCTTAAAATTTAGTTATTTCTTAATGTTTAACTAATTAATATGCATATAAATTGAATGTGCTTGATGAAGATGTAGAGCCATATTATTTACAACTGAAATATTGTAGAACCATATTATTTACAATTAAAATAATGTATATCCGTATTATTTACAATTGAATACTGTAGAGCTGTCAATATGGTTTCTTACAACTTATTATAGGAGTCCAGCTTTTAAATAAATTTACAAAATTGGGATCAGATTAATTTACTGACGGGAATTCTAGTTGAAAATGATGGATTAATCAATAACTGTTATAAAATAAAGACTATAAAAGAAATAAGCTGAAGACAAGTATAGAGGGAGATTGATATTTTATTTAACTTTCAGAGTTATATTCATAATGAACTGAAAACTCCTCTATTTATAGAAGAAAGGAAGCAGCTGCGAAGATTTTCATGAAATAACTGTAAGGCTTTTAGCGGATCAAATTTTGGACTTGGTGATTGCTGAAGTTTTTCTGGTGCACATGTCTGGTTTCCTTATACGCGATCGCGTGGACAGGTCCGCGATTGCGTAGGCTATAAATTTGGGAAGTGGAAGATTGTTCTATGCGATCGCAAGTTTTGGGTTGCGATCACGTAAGCTGGAGGAGTCAGTGCATCGTGAATGCTTGGGCTAGGCTGCGTTCGCGAAGAGGAAGTGAAGCAGTAGATGAGGTCACGCGTTTGTTCTTCGCAATCGCGAGATGAGGTACGCGATCGCGTAGGTTGAGGAAGCAGTTCTTTGCATTCGCATGGGGATTGACGCGTTCGCATAGGATTAAATTACTAGGCTCTTGAGTTGTGATTCGCGATCGCGAAGCATTATCCGTGATCGCGAGTAAGGATATATGGGCAGACTTAAATATTTCAAAAATGAGGGTTTGAGTTTATTTCACAAATTTGATATTGGGAGCTCGGTTGGAGGCGATTCTTGGAGAGATGTTCAAGGAAGTGGCTGGGGTAAGTGATTCTTACTTAGTTTTGGTTATATTTCATGATTATATCTTTGATTTTATCATTTAATTAGTGAATTGGGTTGAAAATGGGGAAAACTCCTTAGGCCAAATTTTGGGGATTTGAGCGAGATTTTGGTATCGGATTTGAGTAATTTTGGTATGGTTGGACTCATGATTGAATGGGTGTTCGGATTTTGTAACTTTTATCGGATTCCGAGATGTGGGCTCGGGGGTTGACTTTTGAGTTGACTTTTTGACTTTTGATTAAGAACATAGCATTTTTATATGGAATTGATTCCAATAGCTTAAGTTGATCATATCGAATTGATTGTGGCTAGATTCGAGGCATTCAGAGGCCGTTTCGCGAGGCAATGGCTTGTCGGAGTAGAGTTTTGCACAGTTTGAGGTAAGTAACACTTCTAAGGTTTTGAGGGTATGAAACCCCAAATTACGTGTTATGTGGTTGGTGTTGAGGTGACGCACATGCTAGGTGACATGCGTGTGGGTGTGCACCATAAGAATTGTGACTTGGTCGATACCATGAAACTATATAGTTGATTAATCTTGTCGGTATCCGTATTTTCACCATGTGTTAGAGAAATTGAGTTGCCAGTCATGTTAGAAATCATGTTTAGGCTACGTGTTGGTACTGTTGTGACCCACAGAGGTCATGTTACATGTTGAATTATTTGCTTAGTTCACCATTTGGTACCCATTTGCTTAGTTCACCACAGAGGTCATGTTACATGTTGAATTATTTGCTTAGTTCACCATTTGGTACCCAGTCACAACTATTATTTGCATATTATATGTCAGTCTCCATTGTCCTTTATTGAGATATTATATCATCATTGTTTGGGCTAATTATCATGATTCTTGTGAGCCCGAGAGACTGGAAAGATTAATGACTAAGTGAGGATGAGGGTCTATTGTGAGTGATATTTATGGGTTCGAGATGCATATCGCAGCAGGCTTTATTGGTTCATGCCAAGATTTGTCTTATTATAGCGCTTGGGCTGGATCTGCCTCTCCGGAGCATGCACATCCACAGTGAGCAGTTGATATTGATTTACTTGCATTTGGGCTGGATCTACCCTGGATTTATTTGTATTTGGGATGGATTTGCCTTGTACGGTGTTGAGTTTTATTGCTAAACCTAAAAGCATGTCTAAATTCTTGTACTGTTACTGGTAGATTATAAATTTCTGAGATATCCCTGTCATATTTTCTGTAACTTTCGTACTGCAATGATGTATGCGGGATGTAATACTCGAACCCGTCACTACTTTTAGTCCAAAGATTAGATTTGTTACTTATTGAGTTTGTTGTACTCACGCTAAATCCTGCACTTCGTGTGCAAATTTAGGTATTTTCGGTCATGGCGGTTGCTGATTATCATAGCTCAGGCATTCGGAAATTATCAAGGTAGTTGCCCTGGCGTCCGCAGGCCTTGATTCTCCTCCCTATCCCTCAGTCTTATTTATTCACTTTCAGTTTTTCTTAGACAATAATTCATACGGGTGTTGTATAGATGCTTATGTACTTAGTGACACCCTAATTTTGGGAAACTTATATATCGAGTGTGGCAATTTTATTCGGTTTATGAGATTTTTATTTATTTAAAACTTGTTTTAGTATATTCTAAATTTGAAAGTGCTGGAAGTGTCTAAGTTGTCGGCTTGCCTAGTAACATGATAGGTGTCATCACGGCAGGTTGAGTTTCGGGTCGTGACGCTTTTATTCTATAGCTCAGATTAATGCTTAAACTTATCAATAATATTTTTGAGTATTATTTATTTATTATCTTTATTTTATTCTTTACATTGCTCAAAGTATAAATTTTCTCACACTTTATTCACCCTCTCTTTTTATATTATTTCCTTTATAATAAAATTTGATATAATTATTTCATCTAGTATTTAATTTAATAATAAACAGAAAAAATTAGATGTGCGTATGCTCATACTTTTAACTTTACCAAAATCTCGAGGTATTTTTTCGTCTTTGGAGTTTTCTTTTTCATTTCAAAATCTTGGATAAGTTTTTGTTTGATTTTGTTTAACAGAATAAATAGATAGAAGAGTATAAACTGCCACTATTATTATTATTATTATTATTATTATTATTATTATTACTACTACGCATAACAAAAAATACATAAATCTTAAACATATAGCTTTACGCATATGCCATTATTTCAAGCGTAGATTTATGCTCTCCTTTATTTTCAATATAGAATATTGAGTTTTAATTCGATTTTAAATTTTTGTTATTTACTTTTATGTGTGTAATTAACTTTATAACTATCTTTATTTTAGATCATAAAAATTAGAGGCAAAATTTAAAAGTAATATACTTTTATCTTTCAAAAAATATTCTCAATTCAAATATTTGCATCTATCTCTATATATTTTTAATACGTTATTTAGATTATTTGTAACGGCCTGACCAGTCATTTTGAGAATTAGCGTCCCATTTAGCTACTTAAGGTCCTGATCACCTTCGTAATATGTATTATGACTTGCGTTTGTGGTCGGGATTGGTTTTCAGATGATTCGTAATTAAACTGATAAAACGATTCTTATTTTTGAAGCTTAAATGAAAAGAGATAATTGGAGTTTGACCTTTGAGAAAACGCCCCCGGAATGGAATTTTTAAGGTTTCAATAGCTTTGTATGGTGGTTTAGGACTTAGGTGTATGTCCGGATTTAGATTTGGAAGTCCGTAGGGCAATTCGGCGCATTTGGCGAATTGGATAGTTGAAGTTTTGGAATGCTAAGAGGTTTGACCGAGAGTTGACTTTGTTGATATCTGGCTTAGAATGTGATTCCGAGAGTTGGACTATCTCCGTTATGTCATTTGGAACTTGCATGTAAAGTTTGACGTCATTCCGGGTTGATTTGATATGTTTCGGCGCGAGTTTTGGAAGTTGGAAGATTTGAAAATTCATAAGTTCGATTCATGGTGCGATTCATAGTTTTGAAGTTGTTTGGTGTGATTTTAGACCTCGAGCCGGTCCGTGTTATGTTATGGAACTTGTTGGTATATTTCGACGGGGTCCCAGGGGCCTCAGGTGTGTATCAGATGGGTTGCGGGTCAATTCCCATTGTTTTGGAATATTGTTGTTGGAGTCTGATATCCTTCTATGTGATCACCTAGGTGCAGCCGCAATCGCGAAGGCTGTGTAGTGACTGATAGCTTTTTCCTCTTCGCGTTCGCATGATCTAGTCCGCGATCGCATGTCTATGGATATTTCCCCTTCGCGTTTGCACTTGTTATTCCGCATTTGTGTAGAGTTGGCCATGCTGGGAAGTCCCACTTTGTTCTTCGCGTTTGCATGTCTACCTTCGTGATCGCGTACATTGAGGCAGTCTTGAACCGCGTTCGCATCATAATATTCGCGATCGTGTAGTGCCTTCTTGGCAGCTAGTATATTTTTCCCTTTCGCGATCGCATGTAACTGTTCACGATCGTGCAGTACAGTTTCTGGCACTGGTCATTTCCTTCTTCGCGATCGCAATCCTTCTTCTGCTATCGCGTTGTGCAAACACCTGGGCAGTAGAATATAACTTTCAAAATTGAGAGTTTGGCCATTTTTATCATATCTTGACTTGTAGAGCTCGATTTTGAGCGATTTCTCGTGGGTTTTTCAAGCAAATCATTAGAGTAAGTGTTCTTCACTCGGAACTAATTATACTTCATGATTTCATCTTTATTTTTATCATTAAATTAAGTGCTCTTCACTCGGAATTGATTATACTTCATGATTTCATCTTTACTTTTATCATTAAATTAATGTTTTGAGTTGAGGAAAAATGGGAATATTTGAAGAAATCTTTCAAAATATAAAATGATGATTTGAAGGACAAATTGATGTCGGAAATTGATAACCTTAGTATGGTTGAACTCGTATCGGAATGGGTGTTCGGGGATTTGTTAATTTTATCGGGTTCCGAGGTACGGTCCTGGGGTTCGACTTTTGGTTTGACTTTTTGTTCTTGTTAAAGATTGAAGCTTTATTATCCAGAATTATTTTCTATGAGTTTTATTTATGAATTAAAGTTATTTTGGCTAGATTTGAGCCGTCCGGAGGTTGTTTCACTTGAGCAGGTCATTTTAGAGTAAAAGTCTAGCTTCTTTGAGGTAAGTATCTTGCCTAACTTTGTGGGGAGGAACTACCCCTTAGGATTTGAGTCTTTAGTGCTAATTGTGTCGTGTGAAGCCCGTCTACACGAGGTGACGAGTACGTGCTTAGGCTTATTTGTGGAAATTTGACCGTTTAGGGCACTTCGGTTCTTATGTTCATTAGATATGAAGTTTTTTTGTTATGTTAAATGCCTCATTTACTAAATTCACCCTTTTCATGTCTTAATTGGAATTAATTGCTCCATGTTTTACTTTATTGTCGATTAAACTCTTATGTGCCTTAACTGAAGTTGTTGCTTTTTTTTATTGCTATGCTATCTTTTCCGTAATTGTTTATCCTTGATTGAAGTTATTATTATTTTTCCCATAATCTGCTTACCCTTAATTGAGTTTATTGAATCTCTTTCGCAATTGATCGACCCTAATTGAAGTTTGGTTATCCCTTATCATTGTTGACTTACCCTTAATTGAAGTCATTGATTCATGTTACCCCTCTTATCGTTGGATTGTACTTATGTGGAATCATTACTACACAGTATCTCTTTCTTGTTGAGCTATTGCTATGTTGTACTATTATTTCCTGTTGTGTCTTTCCTTGTGAATTCGTTCTTCTGTCTCTCTATGTTCTGGAGTTCCTGAGTTGATTTACTTGCCGTATTCTTGTGTTATTGTCGTCGTCGTTGTTGTACTTAGTATTGTATTTGCATGAGGTTTCTGTCGTGCGGTTGTTATTGTGGCACGATAGTTTATGTCGTGCGGGTTGTTATTTTGGCACGAGGTTTTGGTCGTGAAGATTGTTATTGTGGCACGAGGTTTCTGCCGTGCGGATTGTTATTGTGGCACGAGGTTTTTACCATGCTGTTATGATTCATTTTACGATTTGAAACTACGATACGGTACCTCGGGAGTGCTCTATTGTCATTTCCCCTTTTCTGTGCACTTGTCTTTGATTGTTGTTTTCCTTAGTATACTACTAATTGATTTCCTCCATGTTGCTATATTTGCTCAGTTCTATGTAGCAAATCTTGTTGTGCTTGTCGTAACGCCCCTTCTTTGTTGTCTTATTTACACTATACATTTCGTGGAGATCGTTTGTTATGTTCCATTCATTGTCTCTTCTCTTATTTGTTGACTGGAATTATGGTAGGACACTTGTACAAGCATACACGTAGTAATCACCCATATTGTTTTTAAAAGAGGACTCCTGACGTCAGTAACCATTATACGTACTCTTGTATACTTGCTTTCTGTGTGAGGAATGTTCTATTGGCATGTGAGTCGTCCGTGCGATTATGTATTGTAGTGTGGGCACAATATACCTAGCGATTAGGGTTCATGAATTGGGACCCGTGAGATGTGATTATGAGATTCGGTACCTCGTGGAAATGCTTGAACAGATCTGGTGTGAAAGCGGTAGTTCGTATTGAGTTGTTACTGGTTTTTCTTTATTTGGTTTCACTGGACTTAGATTGTGTCCAACTTACTCTACAGTATTACGACTTGACTGCATCCTGTTAAATATTGTTGTAATTAGTGTATCATTGAAAGTATTGTTTTGTGTTTCTTATCCTGCTTAGCTTTATATTAATATTATTTCTCTACTACTTCATCTACACACTTGTTCAGGTTCTTTAGTCTAGTAGGTGTCTTGACTGTCCCTTGTCACTACTCCACCAAGGTTAGTCTTGATACTTACTGTGTACCGCTGTGATATACTCATACTATGCTTCTGCACATTTATATGCAGATCCAGGTGCCACGGTTGTTGTTGATTATTAGTTGGTTGGTCGAGATGTGGAGACTCAATGTGATCCTGTCGTCATGTTCCCTGGCATCAAAGTCACCTTCTGATTTCGTATTTATACTGTCTAATTTCCATCCCGAATAGTTGCACTTAAGGATTCTCTTAGTGAACTCAGTAGAACTTATGACTTGTACTACCGATTTTGGGAATTGTATTTTGTATAAGATTTTTATCACGTATTTTTCATTTGATGGTTGAATTCTTTTGTTTATTTAGTAAGTGTTAGGCTTACCTAGTCTTAGAGACTAGGTGTCGTCACGACATCCTACATAGGGAAAATTGGGGTTGTGACAAGTTGGTATCAGAGCTCTAGGTTCATAGGTGCTACGAGTCATAAGCGAGTTTAGTAAAGTCTTGCGGATCGGTACAGAGACATCTGTACTTATCTTCGAGAGGCTACGGAACTATTAGGACAATTTCACTTCCTTCATTCCTATCGTGTGAGTTTATTGATCTTAGAGTTGAACCTTTGTCATTCTATTCTCTCACAAATGGTGAGTACATGAGTTGTAGTTATAGACAACGCTTCCCCCAGAGCCAGCGTTGCTAGCAGTCCTGGGCAGAGGCAAAGGTAGAGGCTGATGGGGAGCACATGCTACAACTAGAACACATGTCAGAGCAACAGTTGAGGAGCCGCTAGTAGCTTCGGTTGGGGGACAGGTACTGGAGGCGCCTATTGTTACCCCAGGACTTCAGGAGACTTTAGCACAGTTCCTGAGCATGTTTGGTACATTGGCTCAGGCGAGCCCGGTCGCACCAGCTACTTCACGGATCGAGGGAGTGGCTCAGACTCCTGCCGCCCATACTCCAGAGCAGTGAGTCTATGTTGGTCAGGTTCCAGGTGTCATGCCGACACAACCTGTTGTTTCAGTTCAGCCCGTGGTTAAGGAAGCAACACATGAGGAACAACACCTTAGACTTGTGAGGTTCAAAAAGTACCACCCTCCTACTTTTAGCAGTTTGGATTCAGAGTATGCGTATGGGATCCTAGGGGAGTGCTATCGTATTCTTCATGCTATGGGTATTGTAGAGACAAGTGGGGTTGCTTTTACTACGGTTCAGCTTAACGAAGCAGCATATCAGTTGTGGCAAGCGTATGAGTTGGGTAGTCCATCCGATGCAACTTCACTTTCATTGGTCCAAGTTTTAGAGGTTTTCTTGAGAGAGTTTGTTCCTCAGACCCCTCAATATGCATGGCACGAGGAGTTTGAGCCGCTGCGCGAGGGCACCATGTCAGTGTCAGAGTATGACATTATATTCAATGAATTGTCTAGACATACACCTACTTTGGTATCTATAGTTAGAGAGAGAGTCCGTAGGTTCATTGAGGGGCTCAGACATGATATCCAGTTCAGCATGGCTCAGGAGTTGGAGTCGGATGTTCCATTTCAGTAGGTGGTAGAGATTGCTCCCTGACTAGAGGTCATGCGGGGTCAGGAGAGAGAGGACGGGGAGGCTAAGAGGCCTCGTAGATTGGAGAGATCTACTAGTCCCTATTTTGGAGGCAGGGTATGGCTTGGTAGAGGTTTTGTGGGTTAGCCAGTTCCGTTTGCTCTTCAGGCTTCGCACGGTGTTTCAGGTACCCATACCGGATAGTTTCCACAGCCATGTCAGTATAAATGTTGATTTGAGTGTGGAGATACCAGCCACATGGTGAGAGATTATCCTAGACTCCGGACAGATGTGACACAGCGGGTTATTCATGCTATAAGTTCTGCTTCAGTTGTTGATATCCCTACAGCACCAGCTTGGGGTGCGGGTCAAGCAAGTAGAGGGTGCCTAAGAGGGGGAGGCCCCACCCATTGTTGTGTTTTCTATGGTAAGGCTGAGGCCGCTGCACCAGATGATATCGTACATTTATGGTTTCAATTTGTTATAGAGGAGCATCATTTGTATCTTGTTCCGGTTCTGCTTAACGGGGTGAGTCCTTTTATTTTACTTTACTTATGGGTGAGTTTTGTGACTTTATACTTTGCTTATGTGTTTACCCCTGTTGGGAGATTCTATAGTGGTAGCCCGAGTCTATCATTTTGTTATATTCATTATTGAGATATATGAGACTAGAAGTGAATTTCTATTACTCGTTACGGTAGTTTGATGTGAATTCTGGGTGATAGGTTACAACCTATGATTTAGATGCTCTACCGGTGTGGGAATTCAGTATGTGTGGCGATTTTGCTGGCGGAATTGAATTAATGGAAAGTTTTGGTTGGCATGATGTGTATTCTACTTGTGAATCAGAGTTGAGGGTGAGACCATCGCGGTGTCATGTGCTTCGATGTGTTTGAACCGGGCTGCGTGTCGCGATAGAGTTATATCAGGATAAGATTCTTGCGATTTGTTCATATGTCTTGTTTCTCCCTTGTGTAATGGGTTTGTAGTATGATACTGATAGAGAGTGGTGCATGTCAGGCTTGTTTGATAGTTCTCTTATGTGTTTCTCCTTACTTATTCAGTCGTATTCGTGTTATGATTATTGAGTTCTAACTTGCGAGGTGTATGCCCCGGTGGCGTTAGATATGATGTGTTGATTCTGGTGAATAGTTATGAGCTCTTCATGTTTCTTACATCGTTGTCTGTGTTGTGAAGGTTTGAAATAGGATTCTAATAGGTATCAGGCTAATTGTTAGTGCTGGATTTAATTATGGGCAGCTACTGTGACTAGAGTTGTTATTAAGGGCATATGTGTGATGTCTTACGTCATGTGGTTGTGCCTTGTGGGCATAGGCATAAGTTGGTTCGGCTGGTTGAGGTTTGTACCGTGTGTTGATGTGGTAATCCTGTCTTTTGGGAATGATTAGATGGTGAGAAATTTGGTTCTAAGTCTTATTGGTATTGGCGGAAGGGATAAATTTTAGTTGAGAATATAGATTTGGACCTTATGATTTATGGATAACTCAGAAATATGATTAGTTCGAAATTTGATCATGTGGATGAGGAGTTGACTTTGATTTGAATATTCAAAAAAAATGATATGGCCCAAACTAGAATAATTAACACTGTTAATCAATATTTTACATAGATTAAGGTTGTTGGAGGCCGTTTGGTTGGTGTTTGGACGTCGTAAGGTTGGGGAATTTGTTGTTAGTGAGGTAAGTGGTCTTAGACTAGCCGCAAATATATTATTTTATAAAAAATATAAAAAAACTTATTTTATAAGTTGTTTGATGGTGTGATACGGTTGTAAGCCATGATGATGAGTTTGATAGTTTGATAGGGTTGTGAGCCATGGTGTTGAGTTTGATAGTTTGATGCGGCTTTGAGACATGATGTTGGGTAATTGTGTACGCCTTTGTACAACATCCGAGCATTGTGTATGGTTCTTGATATATTTGGGGGATTGTGTATGCCGCCATAACAGATTTGGGGCATTGTGCATGCCGTCGTGGACTCGTCGGGGTGTTTGATTAATTTTCTTCATTGCCGCTTATAACAGGTCCTTAGTGTGAATTATTTTAAAGATATAAGTGTGTGATGTTAAATATTAGTTTGGACAATTATATTGTGAAATAATTATTGTACATATTATTTTTGTGCTCGTTGTGTGTTTGCATTTTCTAACACTTATTCCATAGGTATTCAGAGTGGCGGGTCGAGGATCTTACTGGGTTATATTCATGCATAACTCACTTCTTACCTCCATGTCCATACAGATACTATTGGTGAAGACGGAGCTAGTAGTTGATAGGTTCACTAGAGTTGATCCAGTTATTGAGGTGAGCCACCGCATTATTCGTGGAGGCTTCCAAAAGAGTATTTATCATTTATTCATATGATGTCTTTTGTAATCCTCTTAGATGCTCCATAGTCTAGTGCGGGATTTGGGCTAGAGTGTTGTTTCTTCATTTATTTATGAAACAGTGTGGATCATTAATTATTCACATTTAATTAACGAAATATTAGAACTTACATTTATTTTGGTCGAGTGTTGAATAAATGTTGTATATGATGTAAGTTGGTTCGCCTAGCGGGTAGTGTTAGTTGGGTGCCAGTCACGTCTATGGGGTGTTTTGGGACGTGACAAAGTTGGTATCAGATCGTAGTCTTTAAGTTCTGGATCATGGAGCAGTGTTTGGTAGAGTCTTGTTCATGAGTATGTATACATCCATACTTATGATCTTGAGGCTACTGGACATCTAGTATGTTTTCCCTTCTTTTATTCCTTATTCGTGCGTTGAGCTGAATCAAATTGAACCTTGGGATGTCCCTTTTTCAGACGGCTAGGGCACATTTATCCTTATTTGCTAGACTTCACAGTTGATTTGGAATTTTGAATAATATATATGCCACTAAGAGTGGCTTTAAGTATATGATATGTTGTATGCGTCGTTGTAGTTGAGATTTGACAAGTTATAGATTTTTAAGATAACTCTAGTTACAAAGGAACCTCTGTAAAAAATTTAAGAAGGTTGAGAGTTAGTCAAAATTTTAAACGATGAGCATCCCTGTGAATGGAAAAAAATAACTTAACGATACGGTTTTTGCCAAAAAGTGACTTATTTAACATTTGAGTTTATGGGTACAACGATCAAGAGAGGAAACGAGTTGTGCAGAAAAGTATAAGAAGTGCAATAGCTTAGCTATGTCTAAGTTGATGGACTTGATGGTGAAAGATATTTTGAGAAAAGGGTTTACATAATTCTCAACTTAATACCTCTCTAAGTAAGTCCCTTCTTTGAATCTAAAATTATGTGTTAAAGTTAAAAGAAAGAATTTAGATCTCACTCTTTTCAATGTCATGAATGATTGACATTTGCGATGCGATCAGAGGTGCAAGGCTCAACGCGTGGGTAGTAACACCAGCCGCTTGTGATACCATTAAAGGGGTGTCGACTAAACCTCGAAAATAAATGCATCAGTAATGAGGCTACGATAACCCTTTTTCCATAATTAAATGCCAAAACGCTTGTTGCAAGAAGGTAAGGTGACAATATCATTAATTATGGAAAGAACTATATCAGAACTCAAGAAAAACTAATATTAGCGAAACAAATGAAAATAAATATGACGATGAAATTTATAAATATAAAAACATAGTCAAATACTAATTGCTGCTTAGAAGTACTTTTTGAATTAATTAGCTAAACACAAACTGACTTTTACCAAAAGTACTTTTGAAAAAAATACATTTCAAAAAATGTACTTATCAAAGTAAGCTAATTTTTCCAGTTTGTCAAACAACCTATAAAACATAAAGTCGTTTACTTTCTTCTACTTAGACCACTGCTTGTATTTCTGCCACGGGAAAGATTAAGCTCACACCCAAGCTTGTATTTCCTTCAATTTCATTTCATAGTCTCTTGTTTTTACTTAATATTATTTGGGTCAAATCGATTCACTTGTTTATAAACCATGTTACAAATTCAATTGTACCGCTTTACGAGCAAATAGTTTGGCGCCCACCGTGAGACATAGACAATGATCTAATTGCTTTGATCAATTCATCTGTTACTAACAAATTTTGATTCTTTCTTATATATAATCAAAGAATACACATTATATAGTAATAAAATTAATTATTTATTCCTTCTTTAATTATTATTAAATTAGAATGTACTTTGTATTATATAATAAATTATTTGTTCCTTATTTTTTGCTTTATTAAATTAGCAAGTATTTATGTCACGACCCAAAACCAACTCGCCATGATAGCGCCTATCGTGGAACTAGAAAAACCAACTACTCAACAATTTCAACATAACAAAAACTTTAAAAAATACGGAAGAAATTAATATTTAAGGAAAACCTTTTCAAACAGAATAGAATTGGCAATTCAATACAAATCTCTCCTAATATCGGTGTGTCACCGAGTACATAAGCGTCTACAGTGGATGATAGTCTATTAAAATATCTAAAGAGTAAAACTGAAATATAAAATAAAGATAAGGAAGGAGATTCAAGGTCTGCGAATGCCATGCAACTACCTCGATAGTCTCCAAAGGTCCTGACTCCACACTCAGCAGCCGCCGTGATCGGAAGCACCTGGATCCACACACGAGGTGAAAGGTGTAGAGTGAGTACAACAAACTCAATAAGTAATAAATTCAACCTTTGGACTGAAGGTAGTGACGAACTCAACCGATACAGTTCAATATATGAACAACAATACAAAAATGTAGACATGCTTTCAAGTTTAATAGTTAAACTCAATTTCAGTAAGATGAATCAATTCTAAATGATATGAAGAATACAACTTCTCTATTTCTATATGCCAATGCATATGTTGTATGTGATGCACCATGCTGATAGACCCTTGTGTTGACTCTCTCGAAATGTTCCATAACTTAGTATTGTATATGGCCAATCTGGCCTAGGGAAGATCCATCCCGGAATATATACATCAACTGACCATCAGTCACTCAGTACTGGGTAAGGCCAATCCAGCCCGTGGGGAAGATCCATCCCCAGGTATAAATGCTTCGAACAAGATTCATGTCCAGGAAATATCCATTCCTCAATATAAATCAACCGCGCTCACTCGGGGTGTGTGTGTAGACTCCGGGGGGGCTCCTTCAGCCCAAGCACTATCATAAATCAGTAAACCCACTACGGCGTGCAACCCAGTCCCATAAATGTCAATCATAATCAAGCCCTCAGCCTCACTCATTCATCAATCTCTCCAGTCTCTCTCTCACGGGCTCACAATGTCATGAAACTAACCCGACAATGATGATATGATGTATCAATAAATAGCAGCAGAGAGCAAGATATGATATGAAATGAATATGACTAAGTACGAATTATCAATGAAATCAGTAAGTCACTGGCAAGAAACGGCCTCTATGGGTCCCAACAGTACCAACATATAGCCTAAACAAGATCTTTAGCATGATTGAAAGCTCAATTACTTTATCACATGATGAAAACATGAATATCAACAAGATAGATCCACTATATAGTGCCATGGAATCGACCAGGTCACAATTCTCACGGTGCACGCCCCCACGCCCGTCACTTAGCATGTGAGTCACCTCAACATCGATCATATAACAAGTAATTCGGGGTTTAAAACCCTCAGAACCAAGTTTTAGAAGTGTTACTTACCTAAATCCGAGCACAACTCTACTCCAAACACTGTTTCCTTGCAAATCGGCCTCCAAATGTCCCGAATCTAGCCATAAACATTACGATACAATTAATATGGGCTAAAGGAATCAATTCCACAAGAAAGTACAAAATTATTAATCAAAAATCTAAAATCGACTCAAAGCTGGCCCCCGGGTCCACGTATCGAAATTCGACAAAAATTACAAAACCCGAAAGCCAATTCAACCACGAGTCCAACCATACAAATTTTATCAATATCTGACATCAAATCGTCACCCAAAACTCCCAAATCAACTCTCCAAATCCCTAGTCTCAAATCCCCAAATTTCACCTCAAAACCACACAATCTAGGTGAGAAAATCAATGGGGAAATAAGATTATTGATAAAAAACAAGCACAAGTAACTTACCTTAAGAATCTCTTCAAAACCCCTCTCAAAAATCGCCTAAGCTCGAGCTCAAAATGTTAGAAATGGTGAAAATCTCGGAACCCTCATTTTTATATGTTCTGCCCAGGCTTTCCGCACTTGCGACAACTTAGCCACGTTTGCAGCGTCGCAGAAGCAACATTTCAACCGCATCTGTGGCTCCATCCGCTTCTGTGGTCCCTCAACACGCTCTAGTGGATAAGGTTCTGCGGGCGTCCAGTTTGCTTCTGCGGACTCAACTCCCCTACCGCATCTGCAGTCACGCAGGTGCGGAAAAACCTTCACTCCTGCGGCCACTACTCACACCTCTCCAAAACTCTGCATCTGTGCTTCCCTCCCCGCACCTGCGATCGAAGCTCCGCAGGTGCAGTTAGACCAGCAGAACCCAAACTTCAGCAGTTTTCAACTTCAAACCTTGGTCCGAAAATCATCTGATATCAACACGTGGCCCCTAGTACTTCAACCAAACATACCAACAAGTACTAAAACATGATACAAACTTAGTCGAGCCTTCAAATTACGTCAAACAACATCAAAAATTACGAATCGTACCACAATTCAAGCCTATTGAAACTAAGAAAACTCAACTTCTACAAACGACACTGAAACCTATCAAATCACGTCTGAATGACCTCAAATTTTGCACATAAGTCACAAATAACACCTCAGACCTACTTCAACTTCCGGAGATCCAATCCGACCCCGATATAAAAAAGTCCACTCCCGGTCAAACTTCCCAAAAATGCAACTTTCACCATTTCAAGCCTAATTCAACTACGAACCTCCAAATCACAATCCGGACACACTCCTAAGATCAAAATCACCCAACAGAGCTAATGGACCATTCAAAACTCCATTTCAAAGTCATTTATACATAAGTCAACACCTGGTCAACCTTTCAAACTTAAGCTTCCAACCTTGAGACTAAGTGTCTCAAATCATTCGGAAATCTCTCCGGACCCGAAGCGACTAACCCGGTAAGTCATATAGAAAATATAAAGCACAAAAGGAGTAGTAAATGGGAGAACGAGGCTACAACTCTCAAAATGACCGGTCGGGTCGTTACATCCTCCCCCTCTTAAACAAACGCTCTTCCTCAAATGGGTCTAGAAACATACCTGGAGTCTCAAATAGGTGTGGATATATGCTCCGCATTTTTCGCTCGGTGTCCTAAGTAGCCTCCTCAATTGGTTGACCTCTCCACTGCGCCTTTATTGAAGCTATATCCTTTGACCTCAACTTTCGAACCTGCCGATCTAAAATGGCCATCGGCTCCACATCATAAGTCAAATTACCATCCAATTGAACCGTGCTGAAATCCAAAACATGAGACGGATCACCGACATACTTTCGGAGCATAGAAACATGAAATACTGGATGCACACTCGATAAGCTAGGTGGCAAGGAAAGCTTGTAAGCCACCTCTCCAAATCCTCTAAAGTACCTCAAACGTCCTAATATACCGAGGGCTCAACTTGCCTTTTTTCCCGAATCTCATAACACCCTTAATGGGCTAGACCTTGAGCAGAACCTTCTCCTCAACCATGTAAACAACATCACGAACCTTCCAATCAGCGTAACTCTTCTTTATAAACTGCGTTGTGCGAAGCTGATCCTGAATCAATTTAACCTTGTCCAATACATCCTAAACCAAGTCAGTACCCAATAGCCTAACCTCACCCGACTCATGCTAACCCATCGGAGATCGACACCATATCCTATAAAAAGCCTCATACGGAGCCATATGAATGATCGACTGATAACTGTTTTTATAAGCAAACTCCACGAGCGGCAGGAACTGATCCCATGAACCCCCGAAATCAATGACACAAGCACGTAACATATCCTCCAATATCTGAATAGTGTGCTCGAACTGTTCGTCCCTTTAAGGGTGAAATAATGTAGTCAGCTCAACCTGGGTGCCCTACTCTCGCTGCACGGCTCTCCAAAACTATGATGTAAACTGTGTTCCCCGATCTGAAATGATGGACATTGGCACACCGTGAAGGCGAACAATCTCTCGGATGTAAATCTCAGCCAACCGTTCTAAAGAATAAGTAGTCCCAACTAGAATGAAGTGCGCGGGCTTGGTCAGCCGATACACAATCACCCAAATAGCATCGAACTTCCTCGAAGTCCTTGGGAGCCCAACTACAAAGTCCATGGTGATCCGCTGCTGGTAGTTAAGGCACCGAGTTACAAACCCCACTATATCCTTCTTTATCCTCCTCCGCCAATAGTGCTGCCTCAAGTCCTGATACATCTTCGCGACACCTAGATGAATGGAATACCGCAAATTATGGGCCTCCTCAAGGATAAACTCACGTAGCCCATCCATATTAGGCACACAAATCTGACGTTGCATTCTTAATACCCCATCATCCCCGATAGTCACATCTCTGGCATCGCCGTGGTGAACCTTGTCCTTGAGGACAAGCAAATGAGGATCATCATACTAGCGCTCTCTGATGCGACAAATAAGAAAGACCGAAAAACCTCACAAGCTAGAACCCGACTAGGCTCCGAAATATCCAATCTCATGAATTAGTTGGCCAATTCCTGAACATCAACTGCAAGAGGTCTCTTACCAACGGGAATGAATGCAAAACTACCCATACTCGCCGCCTTCCTACTCAAGGCATCCTCTACCACATTGGACTTCCCGGGATGATACAGAATGGTGATATCATAGTCCTTTAGCAACTCCAACCATCTCTGCTGCCTCAAATTTAGATCATTGTGTTTGAACAAGTGTTGGAGACTCCGATGATCTGTAAACACCTCACATGACACACCGTAGAGATAGTGCCTCCACTTCTTCAATGCATGAATAATGGCAGACAGCTCCAAATCATGAACATGGTATCTTCTCATGAGGCTTCAACAGTCGCGAAGAATAAGTAATCATTCTACCCTCCTGTATCAAGACACACCCAATACCGATCCGAGAAGCATCACAATATAGGCAAAAGTAGAACTGGAGTTGTGGTCAAGACACTCTTATGCTTCTGAAAGCTCTTCTCACACTCATCCAGCCACCTGAAAGGAGCACCCTTTTGGGTCAATTTGGTCAAGGGTGATGCAATAGATGAGAAATCCTCCACGAAGAGACAATAATAACTGGTCAACTCAAGAAAGCTCCAAATCTCCGTAGTTGAGGACGGTTTGGGCCAACTCTGAACCACCTCTATCTTCTTCGGATCCACCTGAATCCCCTCACTGAATACCACATGCCCCAAGAAAGCCACTCAATTGATCCAAAACTCACACTTGGAGAACTTGGCATATAATTTCTCCTCCCTCAACTACTGCAACACAATCCTCAAATGATGGGCATGCACCTCCTAGCTATGGGAGTACACCACAATATCATTAATGAATACTATGACAAATGAGTCGAGGTAAGGCTGAAACACATTGTTCATCAGATGCTTGAACGTTGCTGGGGCGTTGGTCAGCCCAAAAGACATAAAAAGGAACTCATAATGACCATAACGGTTCCTGAATGATGTATTTAGAATATCCGAGTCCCGCATCTTTAATTGGTGATACCCCGACCTCAAATCAATCTTACAAAACACCTTCGCTCCCCGAAGGTGGTCAAACAGATCATCAATACGCGACAAAGGATACTTGTTCTTGATTGTGACTTTGTTCAACTTCCTATAATCAATGCACATCCTCAGAGTACCATCCTTCTTCTTCACAAACAGAACTGGTGCACCCCAAGGTGACATACTAGGCCTAATAAATCCCTTATCAAGGAGTTCTTGAAGTTGCTCATTCAATTTCTTCAACTCAGTTGGTGCCATACGATACAGTGGAATAGAAATGGGTTGAGTGTTCGGTACCAAGTCAATATCCATGTCGGGCAGCATGCCTGACAGGTGTTTAGGAAACACATCCAAAAACTCTTGCACCACCGAAATAGAATCAATAGTAGGAGTATCAGCACCAACATCCCTCACAAATGCCAAATAAGATAAACAACCCTTCCCGATCATTTCCTGACCTTCAAATATGAAATCACTATGCTGGGAACATAGTCTAGAGAACCTCTCCACTCAATCCTTTGCAACCTCGACATCGCCAACGTCACGGTCTTAGCGTGACAATCCAAAATAGCATGACATGGAGACAACCAATCCATACCCAAGATCACGTCAAAATCGACCATACTAAGCAGCAAGAGATCAACTCTGGTTTTCAATCCCCCAATAGTCACCACACACGACAGGTATACACGGTCCACAATAATAGTATCGCCTACAGATGTAGATACATGAACATATAAAACTAAGTACTCACGAGGCATATCTAGATAATGAGAAAAAATACGATGATACATATGAATAAGTAGAATCAGGGTCAAATAATACAGAGGCATCCTTGTGGAATACTAAGACAATACATGTGATCACTGTGTCTAAAGCAATGGCATCTGGTATGGCAGGAAGAGCATAGAATCGGGCATGACCGCCACCTGATCGGCCTCCCCTCTAGGACGACCCATAGCTGACTGAGCTCCACCCTGAGATGGTTGGGCGGATGGTGAAGTAACCGGTGCTTAAGTCATAGGCTGACTCCTCTGTGGAGTTGTACCTTTTGAAAGGCGAGGGCAATGCCTCTTGATGTGACACATATCTCCACATTAAAAACAACCTCTCCCTGTGAATGGCGATGAATATTGAGACGAACCCCGAGAACCAAAGTAACTATTAGAAGGACCCTGTAAAGATGAACCCTGAGCTGATGGTGCATGAGACAAAGTATGAGCCGGAAGGACACTGAGAGATGAGTGACCCTGATGTGCACTGTATGGACCATGGCCAGATGATGCTCCACGATGAACTGGACGAGTCGTCTGGGCGTGCCTATAAGGACGTCCCCTGTCGTGGTAGAACTGACCCCAAGAAGGAATACCGCTGAAACCACCCAATCCACGAGGCCTCTTGGCCCGCTCTTACCATGTTCTTGGCTACGTACCATCTCTATCTGCCGAGAAATATCAACAACCTCATCAAAAGTAGCACCAGATACCCTCTCTCGAGTCATAAGCAACCATAGTTTATATGTGAGGCCATCAATGAACCTTCTAATCCTCTCCCTATCAGTGGGAACCAACCAAACTGCGTGACGAGCCAACTCAGAAAACCTTATCTTGTACTGCCTCATAGACATGCCATCCTGACGAAGCTACTCAAACTGTCTATGCAGCTCCTCTCTACAGGACTGCGGCACGAACTTCTCCAAGAAGAGAACGGTGAACTCCTACCAAGCAAGTGGTGCTGCACCGACCGGCCTGCGCCTCTCATAAGACTCCCACCAATTAAAAGTAGCCCCGAAAAACTGAAAAGTAGTGAACAAGACCCTACTGGTCTCTAGAATGCCTGTTGTACGAAGAGTTCGCTGATACTTGACCAAGAAACCATGGGCATCCTATGACTATACCCCACTGAAAGTTTAAGGCAGGAGCCTCCCAAACCTCTCTAGTCTCCTCTGTGCATCATCAGCCATAGTAGGAACCACAAGGGCCTGAGCAGTGCAACCGGCTGGGCTGGTAGTACCCCCGGTGTCTGAAGTTCCTGTATCACCTACTCTGGTATATGGGCTATGGGAGTCTGAGCACTTCCTCTGGCCTAAGAAGTGGTTGTTGCGGCTGGAACAAAGACCGTCTGAGCAAGACTAGTGCACACGGTCAGAATCTGAGCCAAGGCCTCCTGAAGGCATTGAATCGCAATGGGCACAACTGGTGCCTGAGCTGACCCCACTGGCTCAACCATCTCAGGCACTTGCTCCTAAGCTAGAGCGATGGTAGGTCTGCAGGTGTACGAGCTACACTTCTGCCCCTACCGTGGCCCCTACCGCGACCTCGGCCTCTCGCGACCCTAACTGGTGGTACTTGTGGTTGTCCATCCTATCCGGTAGCATGTGTCCACACCATCTGTGAGAGAATAGAATAACAGAAGTTTAGTTATCGGAATCAACAGATTCACATGACTAGAATTCAAGAATGTGAAGTTTCCTAAGGAGAGTCAAGGTTTGCGGACGCTATGCGGCTACCTTGATAGTCTCCAAAGATCCTGACTCTACACTCAGCAGCCGCCGTAACTGGAAGCACATGGATCTGCATACGAGGTGCAGGGTGTAGCGTGAGTACAACTAACTCAATAAGTAACAAATCCAACCTTTGGACTGAAGGTAGTGACGAACTCAACCGATACAGTTCAATATAGGAACGACAACACAAAAACGTAGAAATGCTTTCAAGTTCAACAGTTAAATTCAATTTCAGTAAGATGAATCAATTCTAAATGATATGAAGAATACAACTTCTCTACTTCTATATGCCAATGCATATGTTGTATGTGATGCACCATACTGATAAACCCATGTGCTGACTCTCTCAAAATGCTCAATCACTCAGTACTATATATGGCCAACCCGGCCTAGGAAAGATCCATCCTAGAATATATACATCAACTGACCATCAGTCACTCAGTACTGGGTAGGGCTAAACCAGCCCGTGGGAAAGATCCATCCCCAGGTATAAATGCTTCGGACAAGATCAATGTCTAGGGAAGATCCATCCCTCAATATAAATCAACTGCGCTCACTAGGAGGGAGGGGATATGCAGACTCTGGAGAGGCTCCTTCAGCCCAAGCACTATCACAAATCAGTAAACCCACTACAGTGTGCAGCTAGGTCCCATAAATATCAATCATAATCAGGCCCTCGGCTTCACTCAGTCATCAATCTCTCCAGTCTCTCTCTCACGGGCTCACAATGTCATGAAACTAGCTCGACAATGATGATATGATGTATCAATAAATAGCAACAGAGACTGAGATATGATATAAAATGAATGAATATGACTAAGTAAGAAATATCAATGAAATCAGTAAGTCAACGACAAGAAACAACCTCTATGGGTCCCAACAGTACCAACATATAGCCTAAACATGATCTTTAGCATGATTGAAAGCTCAATTACTTTATCACATGATGAAAATACGAATATCAACAAGATAGATCCACTATACAGTGCCATGGAATCGACCAAGTCACAATTCTCATGGTGCACGCCCGCAAGCCCGTCACTTGGCATGTGCGCCACCTCAACATCCATCATATAACACGTTATTCGGGGTTTCGAATCCTCAAAGCCAAGTTTAGAAGTGTTACTTACCTCTATCCGAGCACAACTCTATTCTAATACACCTTTGCCTCGCAAATCGGCCTCCAAATGTCCCAAATCTAGCTACTAACATTACAATATAATCAATACGGGCTAAATGAACAATTCCGCAAGAAAATACGAAATTATTAATCAAAAATTCGAAATCGGCTCAAAGTTGGCCCCCCGGCCCATGTCTCAAAATCTGACAAAAGTCACAAAACCCGAAAACCCATTCAACCACGAGTCCAATCATACAAATTTTATCAAAATACGACACCAAATCGTCACCCAAAACCCCCAAATCAACTCTCCAAATCCCTAGCCTCAATTCCCCAAATTTCACCTCAAAACCACACAATCTAGGTGGAAATATAAATGGAAAAACAAGATTAATGATAAAAAACGAGCACAAGGAACTTACCTCAAGACTCTTTTCAAAAACCCTCTCAAAAATCGCCTAAACCCGAGCTCAAAATGTTATAAATGGTGAAAATCTCTGAACCCTCTTTTTTATATGTTCTGCCCAGGCTTGCGACAACTTTGCCGCTTTTGCGGCGTCGCAAAAGTGACATTTCAACCGCATCTGCGGCTCCATCCTCTTATGTAGTCCCTCAACACGCTCCTGCGGATATGCTTCTACGGGCGTCCAGTCCGCTTCTGCGGACTCAGCTCCCTTGCCCATTCTCGCTTCTGCGGTGCCCCAACCGCATCAACGGTCATGCAGGTGTGGCAAAACCTTCGTACCTGCGACCACTGCTCACACCTCTCCAAAACTCTGCATCTGCGTTGCCCTCCCCGCGACTGCGAGCTCGAACCTGCAATCAAAGCTCCGCAGGTGTGGTTACACCAGTAGAACCCAAACTTTAGTAGTCTTCAACTTCAAACCTTGGCCCGAAAACCATCCGAAATCAAAAAGACCACTCCCTCTCAAACTTTTCAAAAATTCAACTTTCGCCATTTCAAGCCTAATTCAACTTTCGCCATTTCAAGCCTAATTCAACTACGGACCTCCAAATCACAATCCAGACTTCGCTCCTGAGTCGAAAATCACCCAACGGAAATCACCCAGTTCCTTGCTTATCTAATTGTATTATCCATTACTTACTATTATTAAATTTTTATTTGAATTTTTAGTAAATTGTCAGTTTAATATAATACAATGAATATAATTTTAGATTATTCTTGAAATTCAACTTTACTTTATCCTGTATAATTTTCTCATAATTATTTTGATATTTAAATTTATCAATAATATTTTGAGTATTATTTATTTAATTTTATCAAATAAATTTAAAATGTAGATAAGAATGATAATACATTAGTTCTACAATTATTTTTCCTATTTAGTGTTTATCTACAAAATAAATTTTATCGTACGGTGTTGAATTAGATCAAAGGTTAAACAAAGAGAAAAGTAATGCCTTTACATCGGAATCCAACAGAGAGAGTAATGCACTTAAATGATCTGGAACGCATATCAAGTACGTCGGAACCCACATCCCCGTATGCACTTACTTTTCCCCCCAAAAAATAATACTAGTAGTATTGACTATTCGATGGGCCATCCCATAGGAAATATCGGTACTCCATTAAATAATAGTCTTTCCTTTTGCCCCGGCTTCTTCCTCTATTCGTTTGATAATCTAGATCTACTCTCTTCATCTTCTTCTTTCCCTTTTTATTTTACCATTTTTTCCTTCTAATTCTACAGATCTTATCCCACTTTTCGATCTGATTTTGTTTACAGATCCACTCGTTCCTCATCTTTTTGCTTTTGTTGGTTTACAATTCCTTTTGTTATTTACAGATCCATTCTGATTTTTTAACACGGTTTGTGCTGAGTTATGCCATCCCAAAGATGCAATTTTTATTGCAATGTATTGGAAAAGTCAAATTCCTATCAATTTAATTTGTCCACTTTGAATATCTATCGATCTCTATACAAATGATATCTAATGTTGCTCATCTATTTTGTAGTCTCATTCAAGGGTCACCATTTTGTTGTCCTTCCTCTGCAATCTGCTGTGCTCCTACCTGTGGTTCTTCAGCTGCTAGTTGATTTGCCATATCTTGGAGTTGGTTTGTTATTGGTTCAATTGCTGGGCTATCGCTGCAAAAGACAGACATCAAAGTGTAAGTCATATATATTGTGCTTATGGGGTTGTTTATTATGATTAAGGCATATGCTTACCTTAGTAAATCATGTATTATATCAGTAAGTGTACTTTGCTGCCCTGTTAGGTGAGCCCACTGTTGGAAAATCACAGCTGTTTGCTCTATTATGTTATCCCTTTCCCTTATCAGCCTCGCACAGCCTCCCATGCGATCTTCTCTTAGAACGTTTGCCTCGTAGGCACGATTATTCAGAAGCTGTCTTTTTCTTCAATCCCTTCGTACATTTTAAGCCACGTAATCACTGTTTTTCTTCCCCCATGTGTACGAGTAACTCTTCCAAATGTTTCGTATTGTTCATTCGGGATAAGGTGTCGGAATTGACAATCGGCTTCACACACTGAAATCTTCCCGGGCCTGCATGCCCCACATATTTGTGCTCCAAATGGATTTGGTAAATTAAAGGCGTCTCCAATATGTTGTGCTGCATCTACAATCTGTTGTGCAGCAGCTATAATCTGTTGTACCATGTGATCTGCCCCTATCTGCTGTGCTTTAGTAGTTATTTGATTTGCTAGTTGTTGGATTTGGTTGGCAATTTGGTGGATCTCATGTGATGGATTATTCCTGCATAAGTTAGTGCTGGATTACGGTTCAGTGAAACAAAAGCTTAGATATAGCCATCTAGCCATGGTCAACACTAAACACACATGCAAGAAGTTCTATTGTACAATAAAGTTCTATTCTTTTTTGGTTTTTCCCCAAGAAAATCTGCGGAACCGAAAGAAAACATAGATTTGAGATAAGTTATCTCTCCGATCCACAATAAGTGACCAATTTAGTTTGGGCACACCCATTAAGAAAATATTAAATTCTAAACAAAAATAGTTAGTGTGACTAAACTATCCTTAGTTAAATGTTGCAACATAGTTAATGTGAGGAGTAAAAGACTTTTTAGGGATATATACGTAAGGGTAATTTTGGAATAACAAATTGATTTTTTTTTGATTATATAAATGAACACTTATTTTAGCCCAAAATAAAAAAGCAAATTGGTCACTTATTGTGGATCGACAAGAGTAATAGAGTAAAAATCAAGTCTTTTAATAAAGTTCTATTCTTTTTTGTTTTTTTCCAAGAAAATGTTGGGAACCGAAAGAAAACATAGATTTGAGATAAGTAATAGAGTAAAAATCAAGGCTTTGTAATTTGTCTTCATTACCTAATGCAGAAATAAATTCCTGATTTTAACAATTACAAGATTTAAAATTTACCTCAATAGTATGAGTAGTATGTTAATTGTAATACTTTGTTGAGGTAATCGATGCTGTTGTTCTTGGACTTCCGTAAGCTTATGTTTTATGGAAGCATTTTTTCCTTTAATAATGCTTGCACAGTCGCCCAGAGTGTCCACCATTAATATATTGCCATCATACATTCTATTTTTCAAAAAATCTTTTTTTTTTCTTGATTATCATGATACTCGTTCATCCATTCTCTCATATTTTCTCTCCCATAAATCTTGATAGCTTTGCTAAAGATTTCAAATTGGTTATTGGGTACAAGCATTCTAAATTCACAATTTGGTTCACATGCTTTTCTCCTAAATCTACATGCTCCACATTTTACCCCTTTTGGTGGGTCATGATTACCCACTAATATATTTTGTCCCTCATCTTCATCGACATTGGTGTTTTATAAAAAAAAGGTCTTCGTTGCCATCTAACTCATCAAGGTTGATCATGATGTCCGCAAGTACTGTAGCGTCGAATTCCTCATTTTGTTCTTGATTTTGAATCAAATTGTTTGGTCTCTCATGCTCCTCAAGATGTGCTACCATTCCTTCAAATACAGCATCAGCATTGGAGGGGGAGGGGGCATCAATATAAATTTGATCATTTGCATTACCGTTAATTGTACCAAAGATTTCATCGTTCTTCTGTGAGAGATGAAGTTGGAGGATACATTTTTAATACTGTTGGATAATGGCTTCACACAAGAAATCAATCGAGATGTGTTCAATTGGATAATGGCTTCACATAAGAAATTAATCGAGATGTGTTCAATTGGATAATGGCTTCAATTGGAAGTTTCAATTGGATAATGGCTAGTTAAGTTAATTTAGCTACTATCGATTATATATTGAAAATTTAGTTTAAGGCTGTTACATTCTTGAAAGAACGTTGTCGCGAAACAGTTAAGGTTTAATCATTTTCTTGGTTATTCAAATTTTAGAAACTTCCAAATTTCTTTTTTCCCTTAAATTGAAAAATAGTTTTTTTAATTAGCTAAGAAAATAGTTACCATCAAAATTTCTTTATTTGTCTTTTATCAACATTGGAAAGGTACTCCACCTAGTTATCTTAGAATTAGAATGGCCGCAGTGATTTTTTCGTTAAAATGAGATGGTTACTGAGGATTGCCGAGCAAGCTAGAATGGTGAGGTTTTGTGGTTTGCTCTTAACATTTACTCCCTTCGATCCACAATAAGTGATCAATTTGCTTTTTTATTTTAGTCTAAAATAACTTTCCATTTATATAATCAAGAAAAAATTTAGTTTCTTTTTTCAAAATTACCCTTATATAATTACCCTTTATTAAATGTTCACCATAGTTAATGTTAGGAGTAAAAGATTTTTTAGGGATTTGTACGCAAGGATAAATTTGAAAAAACAAATTGATTTTTTTTTGATTATATAAATGGACACTTATTTTAGACCAAAATAAAAAAATAAATTGGTCACTTATTGTGGACCGGAGAGAGTAAATGTTAAGAGCAAACCACAAAACCTCACCATTCTAGCTTGCTCCGCAGTCCTCACTAACCATCTCATTTTAACGAAAAAATCACTGAGTCCATTCTAAGATAATTAGGTGGAGCACCTTTCCAATGTTGATAAAAGACAAGTAAAGAAATATTAGTGGCAACTATTTTCTTAGCTGATTAAAAAGAATTATTTTTTAATTTAAGGGAAATTTGAATAACCAAGAAAATGATTAAACCTTAACTGTTTTGCGGCAACGTTCTTTCAAGAATGTAACAGCCTGAAACTAATTCCCGATATATAGTCGGTAGTAGTTAAATTGACTTAACTAGCCATTATCCAATTGAAACTTCCAGTTGATTTCTTGAAGCCATTATCCAATTGAACACATCCCAATTGATTTCTTCTGTGAAGCCATTATCCAATTGAACACATCCCAATTGATTTCTTGTGTGAAGCCATTATCTTACAGTGTGAAAAATGTATCCTCCAACTCACCTCTCACAGAAGAAAAACTGGATGAAATCTTTGGTGCAATTAACGGTAATGCAAATGATCAAATTTATATCGATGCCCCCTCCCCCTCCAATGCTGATGTTGTATTTGAAGGAATGGTAGCACATCTTGAGGAGCATGAGAGACCAAACAATTTGATTCAAAATCAAGAACAAAATGAGGAATTCGACGCTGCAGTACTTGCGGACATCATGATCAACCTTGATGAGTTAGATGGCAACGAAGACTCTTTTTTTACAAAACACCAATGTCGATGAAGATGAGGGACAAAATATATTGGTGGGTAATCATGACCCACCACAAGGGGTAAAATATGGGGCATGTTAGATTTGGGAGAAAAGTATGTGAACCAAATTGTGAATTTGGGATGCTTGTACCCAATAACCAATGTGAAATCTTTGGCAAAGCTGTCAAGATTTATGGGATGAATCATAATCATGAAAAAGAAGATTTTTGGAAAATAGAATGTATGAGGGCAATATATTAATGGCAGACATTCTAGGCGGCTGTGCATTAAAGAAAAAAATGCTTTATTAAAACATAGGCTTCCGGAAGTCCAAGAACGACAACATCGATTACCTTAACAAAGTAATACAATTAACATGCTACTCATACTATTGATGTAAATTTTAAATCTTGTAATTGTTAAAATCAAGAATTTATTTCCTCATTAGGTAATGAGGATAAATTACAAAGACTTGATTTTTACTCTATTATTTATCTCAAATCTCTGTTTTCTTTCAGTTCCCAACATTTTCTTGGGGGAAAACAAAAAAGAATAGAATTTTATTGAAAGACTTGATTTTTACTCTATTATTCCATCTGGTCCATAATAAGTGACTAATTTGAAAAAAAAATTAATTTGTTTTTTTTTAAAATTATCCTATGCAACATTTAATTTAGCCACATTATCTAGAATTTAGTAATTTTCTTAATGGGTATGTCTAAAATAAATTGATCACTTATTATGGACCGGAGGGATAATCAAGAATGCTCTTAATTGAAACCAATAATTCAATAAATTGTTTTCGTAAGCAAGTTTCATCTGACGAGCAAGCTATCATCGCGAGGTCTCGTGGGAGCTTCTAATAAAATTTCTGAAGACCATTTATTTTTCTCAACTTAAACCTTAGTCTCCATACACAAGCAAAGCCTTATAAAACAAGTTTTTAGACAGTGCCACGTGAACATGAACTCTTTGGTTTTCGAATTCTAAAACATTTACTGCTAACTTACAACCAAAAGCAGGGAACATAATCTAGACTTTTGTATCTATACCCGATTTTGGGGATTTTACTATCAACTTTAGATTTATCGGGCCTGAATTTAAAAAAAAATTAGTCTGAAGTGAAAAAAATGCACTTAAGGCCAAATAGGTTTGAAGTGTAACCAATAGTTTTATGCACGTAAGACCAATAAGTCTAAAGTGAAAATTTGCACTTCAGATGCACTTAAGGCCAAATAAGCTTGAAGTGTAACCAATTGTTTAATGCACTTAAGGCCAAACAGTTTGAAGTGCAACATTCATTTTCATTCACTTAAGGCCAATAAGTCTGAAGTGAAAATTTGCATTTCAGATGCACTTAAGGCCAAATAGGTCTGAAGTGTAACCAATGATTTCATTCACTTAAGGCCAATAAGTCTGAAGTGAAAAATTACACTTCAGATTCACTCAAGGTCAAAAGGTCTGAAGTGCAACATCTGGATTCATGTAATAGTGATCAAGGATGACATATCTGCTTTCCCATCATTATTGAATGTTTCACTTTTACCCATGTTAGCAACATGACTCGTTGCTAGTTTTGTTTACTTCACATGTTCTTTTTTCGGAGTTCGGAACCAAAATGTGTAGAAAAAATAATTGGTGTCCATTTCATATACAACGCCCTTTTTAAGGGCACTATACTTCACCGGCTGTTTGTCCAATTAAGTATAATGCCCTTTTGAAAAACGTTATATTTGAACCTTAAAAGAGCGGGAAGAAGGTATAACGTCTTAAGATGTTATAGTATAACGTCTTATAACTATAACGTCTTAATATAAGGCGCTATACCCACATAAAAAGCCGTCCAGTCCCCTTCTCCATAAAGCCAGAAGCTCCCCCTCCCCTTATAACAAAAAAGAAACAACCCCCCCCCCCCCCCCAATTGTTGACGAAAAAAGTTTGAGTGGAGCCTACCGGTCCCACAAAAAGTATAGGTTCTAGGTCCCACATCCTTGCTAAGGCGTTATCTCGTAGTGTGTTGCTCGTTTCGGCTCCAAATTACCAAATCTTCAACTTTTCAAAATTCTTAAATCGATGTATTACGACTTAGTTTATGTTAAAACTCGTATAAAAATGCATATTAGTTGTTTTTAATGTGCTTTATATTATTTTGTGATTGTTTTGCGATTTAATTAATTTATTATTTTTTATTCGGACTATAGTATTAGTGTGCTAAAATAATTAGTAAAATAGAGATTGTTATTAGTTGTTAAAAAAATATTAATTAGTTACTTTTTATTGTGATATATGTATTTTCGTGATTGTTTTGTGATTATTTATTTAGTTACTAATTGTTTAATTAGTTACTAATTGTTTTGTGATTATTAATTAGTAAATTTATTTATTGTTTTTATCCGATTTAGATTATTTATTTACTAAAAGACTAGTAAAATAGATAAATTGTTACTTTAGTTCCCTGTAGTGGTATCTTGTGGCCTAATGTAGTGCTCGTATTTGTAATGTAGTGCCCTTTTAGCATAATAAAATGTAGTGCCCTTTAGCATAGTATCTTATAGTTATATTTAAGTATCTCTTAACCCCAAAAATACGTCAAAAAGCTGATAGTTCAAACCCATACTCTCTCAAATTCTAGTTAACAAACGTAAAAAATAACATGAGAAAACAACAATATTTGTCAAATTAAGTATTGTTATATGAATATTTAATAATTAAATCCTGTATACTTATGCAAAATTAATTATTTAATTTTATTATGGTAAAGAATAAGTGAGTAACAAACAAACATATAAAATAATAAAACTAACATATAAAATAACAGTCATGTTAAGTGATAAATCGAGGAAATTTTCTCATCATGAACACAAGAATTCGGATACTTGATGCTACTGGGCCTCAAATATCGAGTCCGGAACCAAAATGTGAATATTTAATAATTAAATCTTGTATAGTTATGAAAATTAATTATTTAATTTTATTTTAGTAAAAAATAGGTGAGTAACAAACAAACATATAAAATAATAAAAAAATATATTAAATAATAAACAAACATATAAAATAGTAAACTAACGTATAAAATATAAAATTATAATATTAAAAATGTATCAACATAATTAACAATATAGTAAAAGTATTGAATAAATTTTAATATTAAAGGTATTGTTCAATATTAAAGGTATTGCAATATATTTAAGCAATGAAAAAGAAAAATACTTTAATTAATATTGTTCAATTTACAGTAGTCGTTATGGAGGTTCCGCCTTTGCATCCCGGACCTGCCTCGCTAGAGCTACTATTGTTACAGGCCGAGCATAGGTCTTCATATATATGGGAGGGGCAGTTATTGACCCAGATGTTCCGTGCTAAAAGAGTAGACGATATGTGGGACTTTCTTAGGGTACACCATCTCCATCCCCGTATAGTCAGACGCCTTCAGGATACAGGTTTTTATAGGATTGTTGAGATCGGCCGGTTGCAGCTGGATTGGTCATTGATCACGGCTTTGATAGAGCGGTGACGACCGAAGATGCACACATTCCATTTACCCATTGGCGAGGCCACTATCACACTTCAGGATGTGGAGGTTCTGTATGAGTTGCCGATTGATGGACATCCTGTTGCTTTACCGCATGCCATCAGAGAGTATACGGGTTTGCCCTACCTGGAGATTGTTGAGTTGTCGATTCTGTAATTAATATTTTACATGTTATGCATGCTATTGGCCTACATCTGTTCTATCAGTTGGGAGTGCAGATGTAGCAACATACCACCGAGGGAGCGGTCGCTTTGCACAAGTATGGCCGGCAGGTTACAGATCTGGCTTCCCGTACATTGAGGCGAGCCCGAGATGATGAACGCTTAGGATACGAGGCTGATTATGTGGCACCAGAGCAGTACCATCGTGGACCAGCAGTGGAGCTCAAACGTGGTCAATGTGGCAGGCGTACCTAGAGAGGTAGAGGTGTCCCACGAGGTCGTGGGGATCAGCGAGGAGATGGTTCCCAACAAGGGGCGTGAGGCATATGTTGAGGATGTTTGAATTCAGGAGCCTGACGAGACCATGGTAAGACAATTTAAATTTTTGTGACTTAACACGTACATTACTAATATATATTTCATATACTAAAATATCTTATTATTCTGTAGGTTACTGCTGGACCGACGACCCCTTGTACCGAGCTTACTAGTCTTACTGACGATCATGTTGCAATGCATCCTCCGATAAAGAGGCGACGTGATGAAGATGATCCTGATAGTGTAGTCGGGCGGGATGGGATGCGCCTTAGGCCAACGACTGCTTTAAAGCATACTGGATGTGGGACACATTGACTTTTTTTATTTTATGTATATATGACATTCAGTAAATAATAGCAACATTATTTATGGTTTACATTATATGCGCATTATGTTTTTATTTCTCGGTTCTTCATTATTTTAATACTACAACACAAACACAAACATAGCAACTTAATATAATTTAAATTTGGTACAACTAATGAGAATACATAACACGGAAAACATAAAGATAAAATACTACACTCAACACATACATGTGTTTGTTTAGTCACTATCGTCCATTATTCTCTACTTCATCCACTTAAATATCTCTTCCAACCTATTTTTTTCTTCTTCTGTCTCTTTTAGTTTCTCCTGCACTGCCGCAATTTGTCGTTGTAGTTTAAAGATCTGGAGTTCGTATTCACCGGTCATATTCCAAACATACTGCAAACATGATTTGTAGTATTCTTGGTTAATGAGTTCATCATACTATTTTTCAAATCTACATTGATTTTCGTCCTACCAATGTGGATTATAACATAACGCTATTAGTTAACATTTTATATAAAAAATATTAACAAATATTTTTTCCAAAACAATAACTTACAACTTGTTGGCATATCCAGTGTCTGCGCCCAACATTACTATTTGACCAACATGGCTTCAAAATCGCAAGTTTGCCACAATAACACATCATTGCATCCAGACATTTCTTAATGCAAGAAAAATAAAAATTTTATGGAAATTTTTTCTATTTGTTTTGGTTAAGCGCAGATAATAAGTAAAATACGTTAGTTATTTATAGGCATGATAAAATACATAACACGGTATTTTACCGCGCTATGTTTCGCGTGATAATGATTCTTGAGGGTACAATATAACTTTTTCAGAAGATAGCTTTTGCTGAACATCAACTTTTTTAGGTCGACAAAACAATACACATAACGTGGTATTTCACCGCGCTATGTTTCGCGTGATAATGATTCTTTAGGGTACAATACAGCTTTTTCAGAGATAGCTTTTGCAGAACAACAACTTTTTCAGGTCGACAAGATAACACACATACATAACGTGATATTTCACCGTGCTATGATTCGCGTGATAATGATTCTTTCGGGTATAAGACAACTGCTTAAACTGAACCAAGTCATCTGTATTTCAAAGACCTTTTGAATAAACATTACAACATCCATTTAAAAAATGCCAATAACATTTAATAAGTGGTTCAAAAAGAGGTAAAAGAGTGAAGGTAGTTCAACAGATCCTCATGGAACACGTCTTAACACTATCTATTCATACCTTGAAACAAATATGCTAGATTGCTATACTGACTTGGTTGATGACAAATGGTATGGTATTCTGCGTACCTTGAAAAATAAGCCTATCAATATACACACTGATCTCAAAGTTGTAGGGCACATTATTGAGGGTGAAACGCATTCTACAAAGCCTGAAGGTATGTGAATTTGGGGCGAAAAACTACAATGGGTTCCCCTTTATTCAAAACGGTGTGATTACGAAGTACTATGTCGCTGGCATGAGCTTGTGGAGATAAGTTTAGATCAGGCCAAACTCATTCAGTCGGAACCTGTTCGGCTAAAGCTGCTCCAAAATAACCACTCGATGACTGAGGGATATCCCTACTTTGCGCAACCTCATTTTTTGTCCTACATTAGTTTGCTTACGACGCATTTTTACGTACGAAAATATAGGGTGTAACATCACTCCCCCCTTGGGAACATTCGTCCTCGAATGTTTACTCTTAGAGACTTTGGAAAATTTTGCCAGAGTATCCTTCGTACACTATGTTTAAACCAACCTGCACGCAGCCAGAAAACATACTATACATGCCACACATGGCTAATCTTTATAAATAGCAACAATTTGCCTCACCGACCGTAAATCATAAATATTGAAAGTGAAAAATAAAAGCTTACCTGATGACCTGCTAGCCTACATAGAGCTATGTTGTAGCGTCCCATCTCGAACCATATCTTCAGTTTGAAATAGGTGGGGGTATTTAGACTTCATTTCTCCCTCCGATTCCCACGTCATCTCTTCTACATTCTTACTCATCCATAAAACCTTCACGAAAGCTACCTCCTTATTTCGTAGCTTGCGGATTTGTCGGTCTAGGATGGAAACTGGAATTTTCTCGTATGACAAATCCTCTGTAATCTGTACATCATCCGTGGGCACCACTCGAGTAGGATCGCCAATGCACTTCCGTAGCATAGATATGTGAAAAACCGGATGTACAGACTCCAATTCTGAGGGCAACTGTAACTCATAAGCTACTTGGCCCACTCTCCGAATGATCCTATAAGGCCCAATATACCGTGGGCTAAGCTTGCCTTTCTTGCCAAACCTCATCACGCCCTTCATAGGTGATACCTTCAAGAATACCCAGTCATTAATCCTGAACTCTAAGTCTCGTCTCCGCACGTCAGAATATGACTTCTGACGATTCTGAGCTATCAACAGTCACTCCCGGATAAGCTTTACTTTCTCTATGGCTTGCTGAACCAGGTCTGGCCCATGTAACCCAGATTCTCCAACATCAAACCACCCTATAGGAGATCTGCACTTACGCCCATACAAAGCCTCGTGCGGAGCCATCTGGATACTGGAGTGGTAACTGTTATTATATGCAAACTCGATAAGAGGTAGATGTTCATCCCAACTTCTTTTAAAATCCAACACACATACTCGTAACATATCCTCGAGCGTCTGAATTGTGCGCTCGGCTTGTCCATCAGTCTGTGGATGAAAAGCTATGCTGAGATTCACCTGAGTCCCTAGATCTCTCTGAAATGACCTCCAAAAATGTGCTGTAAACTGAGCCCCACGGTCAGATATAATAGAAATCGGTACTCCGTGTAGCCGCACTATCTCCTTAATATATAACTTTGCATAATCTTCTGCTGTATATGTAGATCTGACCGGTACGAAGTTAGCTGATTTCGTGAGCCTATCGACTATCACCCATATGGAATCGAACTTACGATTAGAACGAGGTAAACCCGTGATAAAGTCCATGTTTATCGCCTCCCATTTCCATGTCGGGATCTCTATAGTCTGCATTAGCCCTCCGGGCTTCTGGTGCTCTACCTTCACTTGCTGGCAACTAGTACATTGGGCGACAAACTCAGCAATGTTCTTCTTCATATCATTCCACCAGTACATATCCTTAATGTCATGATACATATTCGTCGATCCAGGATGGATGGAATACCATGAATAATGTGCCTCTGACATAATCTTGTCTCGTAGCCCTGCTACATCTGGAACACACAAACGACCCCTGTATCTGAGAACCCCATCTCCCTTGAGCTCTAATAATGGCTTCTTCTGCTGCGAAACTCGCTCTCTCAACTCGACCAACTCTGGGTCCTCGTACTACCTTTCCTTGACTTCAGCTATGAGGGATGATTTTGCAGTGTTTTGGAGTACAACTCCACCATCCTTAGAATCTACTAACCGAACCCCCAACAAAGCCAATTGATGAATCTCTCTAGCTAATTGTCTTTTCTCGGGCTCTACATGTGCTAAGCTACCCATAGATCGGCGACTTAAGGCATCTGCTACAACATTAGCTTTCCCTGGATGGTAGAGAATGTTAACATCGTAATCTTTCAATAACTCAAGCCATCGCCTCTGTCGCAAATTCAACTCTTTCTGCTTGAAGATATATTGTAGGCTTTTATGATCAGTAAATACATCAACATGAACACCATATAAATAATGCCGCCATATCTTAAGTGCATGGACAACCGCAGCTAACTCGAGGTCGTGGGTCGAATAATTCATCTCGTGCTTCCTCAACTGCCTTGAAGCATACGCAATTACCTTCCCATGTTGCATCAGGACACATCCTAACCCGACACCTGATGCATCACAATACACGTCATAACCCTCTAGTCCCTCTGGAAGTGTTAGAACTGGAGCTGAGGTCAACCTATTCTTAAGCTCTTGGAAACTCCGCTCATAAGCCTGAAACTTAGTTTCTTTCTGTGTCAACTTCGTCAATGGTGCCGAAAGGGAAGAAAAACCCTCTACGAACCTCCGATAGTATCCTGCTAAGCCTAGAAAGCTACGAACCTCTGTCGGAGTGGTAGGTCTAGGCCAAGATTTCACGGCCTCAATCTTCTGAGTGTCCACCTTTATACATTCATCTGATACAATATGCCCCAAGAATGCTACAGACTTCAACCAGAACTCACATTTAGAAAACTTAGCATACAACTTACGATCACGGAGGGTTTGGAGTACCGCTCGCAGGTGGTCCGCATGCTCATCCTCTGAACGGGAATAAACCAGAATATCATCAATAAATACTATCACGAACAGATCTAAAAATGGTCGGAATAGGCTATTCATCAAGTCCATAAATATGGCGGGTGCATTAGTCAACCCGAAGGACATGACAAGGAACTCGAAGTGGCCATATCGGGTCCTGAAGGCTGTCTTTGGAATATCTTTTTCCCGAACTCTGACCTGGTGGTACCCCGACCTCAAATCTATCTTTGAAAAGCATCTAGCCCCTTGCAACTGATCAAACAAGTCATCGATCCTTGGAAGTGGATACTTATTCTTAATAGTTAGCTTGTTCAGATGCCTATAATCGATACACATCCTCAGCGAGCCGTCTTTCTTCTGCACAAATAGTACCGGTGCACCCCAAGGTGAGGTACTGGGCCTGATGTAACCTTTCTCCAGCAAATCTTTTAACTGCTCCTTCAACTCCTTCAATTCGGCAGGTGCCATTCTATACGGAGGGACGAATATTGGTTGAGTTCCTGGAAGCAAATCGATGCTAAAATCAATCTCTCGCTCTGGAGGAATACCTGGAAGCTCATCTAGAAACACATCTGCATACTCTTTGACTACGGGAATAGACTGAAGTGTAGGTATCTCATCATCTGCATCTCTAACTCGCACAATATGATAAATGCACCCTTTTGGGATCATTTTCCTCGCCTTCAGATAGGAAATAAACCTACCTCTGGGTGTTGCTGTATTACCTACACATTCAAGGACTGGCTCACCCGAAAAATGAAATCTGACTGCCTTTGCTCGGCAATCAACTGTGGCATAGCATGCTGCCAACCAGTCCATGCCCATGATAGCATCCAAATCCATCATCTCTAGCTCAACTAGGTCAGCTGAGGTGTGACGACTACAAATTGTCACCGTACAACCTCGGTAAACCTGTCTAGCAATAATCGATTCTCCGACCAGTGTAGATACCGCAAAAGGATCACTTAGTATTTCAGGCACTATACCAAACTTCCTCGCGACAAATGGGGTAATATACGATAAAGTAGATCCTGGGTCTATCAAAGCATAGGTATCATGAGAGAAAATGGTTAATATACCTGCCACAACGTCTGGTGAAGACTCCTGGTCCTGTCGACCCGCTAAAGCATAGATACGGTTCTGATTACCACCTGAACTGGAACCTCTACCTCTACCTCAACCTCTACCAGCCGAAGACTGAGACTCACGCCCTGAAGGATGCACGAACATAGATGATCTTGTTGCTGAACTCGCTGGTTGTGCCATTCCCCCAGAATCTCTATTTGGGAAATCTCGTATCATATGCCCCGGACGCCCACATGTATAACAAGCATCAGAACCTATTCGGCATTGGCCCAAGTGTCCTCTACCACAGATGTCACACCGTGGAGGAAATGACCATGTCTGCGCAGAACCTCGCTGTCGCTGCAAACCCGACGCCCGTGAGCTCTCACCTGGTCCTGACTGAGTATAGCGGTCATACCTGTAACCCTGTAACTGAGGTAGCGGAGGCCTAGGTGGCCGTCCGAAGTACTGGGTCCTATAACTACCTTGAGATTGCTCCTAAGACCTGGGAAATCTCATCCTCTTACGTTGTCCTTGCTAAGCCCTCTCTATACCCTGCTGCCGACGCCTACCCCTTTCTATATTCTGGGCGAATGCCTGAATCCGGGAGATATCCATACTATCCTGCAATGCAGCGGTGGAACATGCCTCGGTTAACTCTGGGGCTAACCCTTCTATAAACCTGTGAATCCTGTCCCGCATAGTAGCAACTATGGATGGTGCATATCTGGCCAATGAGTCAAAACGGAGACTATACTCTCGAACACTCATATTACCCTGCTTGAGGGCTAGAAACTGATCGACTCGAGCCTGTCGGATCTCCCGCGGTAAGTACTGGTCAAGGAAGGCATCTGAAAAATTCTCCCAAATAGCTGGAGGTGCATCACGTCCCCTGGACCTCTCCCATTTCTCGTACCAAAGGATGGCTATAGCTCGGAGTCGAAAAGATGCTAGCTCAAGTGCCTCTTTCTCCGTGGCATGCATAACACGAAAGATCCTGTGAAGTTGATCTATGAAATCCTGCGGCTTATCCCTCTGATCTGTCCCCGTGAACTCTGGGGGACTCAAAGCAATAAACTCTCGGACCCTTGAACTCCGAGACCCTTCAAAATTTCCTGCACTAGCTGATGCCCTAGCCTGTTGCTGGGTAGCTACCAACTGTGTCAACAAATGCACCGCACTTCTCAAGTCCTGATCTGATGGAAGTGGGGGGAACTGGATGTGCGATTTCCCTTGGAATCTCCGCAGTTGGTGGAGGAGCCGGTAAAGGCTGAGTAAGGGTCTCGCCTTGAGCCTCAGACTGGGCCCCATCTACTGGGGGGTACCCTGCTGGTCCCCTCACCTACTGCTGTATCTCTCCTCTGGCTAGCCGTAGTCTTCCTAGTCACCGTCATCTGTGCATGCAAACACCAACACATAAGTTTAATTCAAATTTCCTATAACTCAGTTCTATAGCACGATTTAGATTTCAAAGAAGGGTAACCTACTCCTAAATGCCCTGTAGTTCCCTACTTATATAATATGGTGCAGAACACATCTATAAACAAGACCATACTAGACACGGCTTGTAGACTCCCTAGGACAGAATTGCTCTGATACCAAGTTTGTCACGCCCCGAACCTAGGAGCGAGACCAGCACCCGGTGCCTCACCTAACTTGGCGTACCAAATTGCGACTAAGGGACTCTGAACATATAATGTCATACTTTGGTCATGGGGCCACCTTGCAAGACAATTTGCGAAGCAAAATATAAAACTGAATGGAAACTAGCGCTAACTAAACATCAATATAAAGCTAGGCCGACAAGGCCGTCATAGCTACTATAGCTGACAAACCATCAAATATACATACCAGGCCTACAAACCCAACATACTGCACTAACCAACAGGATATGTCTACAAGCCTCTACTGATAGATATATTGTGATCGGAACAGGGCCCCGACCTACCCATAACATATATACAGATATACATAAGATGTACACAAAACTCTAGACCTGGCAACTCCGAAAGACGTGGAGCTTACCGATCAGGCTGAACTCGGGAAACACCTACTGAGGAGGTCTACCCGGTCTGTATGTCTGAACCTGTACGCATGAAATGCAGCGCCCCCAGAAAAGGGACGTTAGTACGAAATAATGTACCGAGTATGTAAGGCAATAAAATAACTGAAAACTAAAACTGAACTGATAATATGATAACTGAAATTAACTGGGAGTCAAAGATGGTCTGGAGATATACTTACCTGCTGATAGTGACTAAACTCCTTCAATATAGTAAGTAAAATAAATGTCCGGCCCTATTAGGCTCGGTACGTGTAACTGCTCGGCCGTAGTAGGCTCGCTCATAGGCGCTCGGCCATACTGGGCTCTGTACCTCGACCATCCTAGGCTCGCTCATAGGCGCTCGACCACAGTAGGCTCGGTATATATAACTTACCATCTGATCAGAGGTTGCCCAATAGGGGCCTGCCCACCGATTATTGCTCGATGGTGGTGCAAATACTATAATATTGTGTATATATATATATATAGACCCTCTGCTCTCTTGACTGAATAAAGACAAAACTAAACTGAATATGAAGTCTCGATAAGGAATAATATTGTAACTTATGAGACTAGAATAATGTGAATAAATTCATGAATACGAACTTCTCTTTATGTCTCATTATTAACACATGTAGCTATGAGATCATGCCAAAATGAAGGAAGGGCTTAGCCTTAACATACCTTATCACAATCTTTCCAATCACCAAGTTGAACTCACCTCTTCGCACCTTAATCTACAAGAATGATAATAATACTATCGTTAAGTTACGAAAGGTACAACTATCGCACAACGAACGACAAACTTATTTTGTATTAAAACGGGCAGCATCTCCCCTATAATCCTTACTTCCTCCAAATTCAAGATAACACCAACAATACAAGAACAAAATAATAACAACATATATACACCATTTTCAGCCCTATATACGCCATCAAATACTACAAAACAGCCCAACACACCCCAATCTCTTCATACACAAAACGACCACCGTAGTAGTGTCAAACGACCCGAAAATGTTATGACGAACGACCAGACAACCACCCTACATTTATATGGTGTTTCTACACCCCCTTCCTCCTCTAAAACTCCACAAAACAGTAGTAAAACACGCAGCCCAACAACAACACAAAACAATCCACAAAATAGTCCGCTACAAGTGAATAACTCGAATTCACGGCTTCCGATCACCGTCCCGTGAGTTCTTACAAGTATAGAAATGGATGAAAGAGATCAGTAAACTCACCTTATTTGTTGGATAACTCAGCTCCTATCTTGGTTCTTCAAACTCTAGGTTTTACCTCCAATTAGAACTTGAAAGGGAGAGAAAATCAATTAGGGTTTGTGGAAAATATTTGGGAGGATTCTTTGCAGAGCTTATGTCTGGTTATTATGCTCTATTTTAAGTCTAATATATGAAGAAAATAGGCCTTTAAAAGGCCTCTTTGGACGACCCGAAATGGCCCATTTTTGGGCTTTCATTTAAGCAAGTAGGTGACACACCTACTTGTCACCTAGCAGCTTGTGCAGTATCGCACAAATGCCCATATATCTCTACTCCGATGTCGTATTGACAAACAGTTTAATGCGTTGGAAAATAGACTCATAGATATTTAATTTGATGGGTGGAACACCCCATAACTCTAAGTATATTGGGAGAAAATTGCAGTTACATTTGACCCAAAGTTTCAGTAAAACTTATGAATGTAACTTATGACTTTCATCGACTTTTGTTCCACAACTCGCTTGACTTCAAAACATAACACACGGATGCCATACGACTAATATAAATCATAACATAATCTCATTATCATGTTAATCACCCTAGTCTCACCCCAAAGGTACATGTTATAACATTCCCAACTTGTCGACTTTCGACGAAACATTATTTTATTTAATTGCTTTAGCTTCTGAACTGTCCAACCCTCTTTGTACTTGTTGTTCATGATCTTCAATATTTGTAACCTCAGAGGTAACATGATTAACTTACTTTATATACTTTTAAATATTATCTCATTTTTTGGTCCTACATTAGTTTGCTTACGACGTATTTTTACGTACGAAAATATAGGGTGTAACAATACTACTTGGTTAAATTGGAGCAAGTCGAGGTAAGTGACTTGTCTAACCTTATGTGGAGGAAATATTTCCTAGGATTTGTATTAAAGTGATAAATTATAATGTGTTAAAAGTCGTGTACACGAGCTGACGAGTGTGTACACAGGTTGAAAGATTATATTTTTAAATTGTGTAGATCACTGTTGCGCATTAATTAAACTATTTTATTCTAGAGCATGGCCGTTCCATTTCCCATTGTGTGACGATTTGTTTTGCTAACTTTATATCTTCTTCTCAGGCAGGGGATTTTCTCGGAGGAGCCGGACACCGGTACCCTCTTTTCGATGGAAGGCTGTTGCGGCTTCAGATTCTACCCTTGTCGTGACTCTTATGTCTTTCGTACTGGTCTCATCTGCAGCGGTCGCAGTTCGAGAGCATGTTTATGTTCCATCTGTTGATTCTGCTCCTCAACTCTTTTCACTAATCGATGAGGATGACATCTCTCCTGATGCCGGTAGTAAATTCTTCGCAAGAGGAGATCCATGGATGCGGGGGGAGAGAGGCCAGTAGCTGTAGATTTGGCAGATTGTGGCATTTTTCTTCGAGATACGGCCATAGTGCACATCATAGAAAGAACTGAGGCGGGCCCCGCGGCCCCGCACTTGGAGGAGACGAACACGCATCATGCAGGGGACACGGCCGAGGGCAGGGTGCATAATGGCGGTTTTGCACTTCTATGGCAAGAATAGGCCTCGTCTTCTAGGGTCATGGTGGACATCCCTTTTGCGGATGATGACAGAGGGAAGGTCATCGTTGAGGGGACGTAGGATCTGACTCCGACATGGATGTGGATGAGTTGAGAATGATCGATGAGGGGCTTACTCAACTCGAAGTGAGGTTGGGATGAGGCTCCAAGACTATTGCGATCCTAATGGATCGTAATCTTCTTGTGAACACCGAGGAAATAGTAACCTCCCTCAGTCCTTTTTGTTCTGAAATTGAGGGTACGACCCTCGAGACGATAAACGACATCACCTTGTCGAATAACATTGCTGGTCTTGCTCTTCGAGTAAGTACATCTGTTGTCTGTTCTTTTCCTTATGTTTTGCTTTTTTCGTAGGCTCTAATCCTAGTTATCACTTTCAGTTTAGCAGACAAATGATTCTATAGGTTCATTGCATTCATTAATTCCATTTCCAAGGACACTATTCATGTTCTCCTTATTTCTTCATGAGAACTATTCACGCCATGGATTAGGGTTTCATAATCTAACCTTCTAACCATTACAACTCGTAATAAATATCGTAATATTTTATAAACAATCATGATCAATTTGTTAGAGTGATTGGAATTACCTTAGGAAGACAAAATCTTGAAAATCAACTTTGGGATGGTCTTGACCAATTTGAAGATTTCTAAGAACTTCCAAGATTGAATTATGTTAATACTAGTATTTAGGAATAGTAATTAACTCAAAAGTGCTCCAAAAATTTACCTTGATTAGTAGATAAAGTATCAAGCTCAATCTTCAACTTATCCCAAAACCCCAACTCAAAATATCCCCAAAATATGAGGCTGCCCATCATTGGTTTTATGCAAGTTGGCTGCTGCCGCGAGTTGTACCTCACGCTTCACAAGTTGTACCTCGTGATTTAGGTTTTTCCCTGCTGGACACCTTTTAGTAAAATATTCATAACTCTTTATATAAATATTCAAATGATGAACTGTTTACTTCATTGAAAATTGTTGGGTTTAAGCTTCTTAAAGCTTAAAATAGAGTGAATGAAAAATGGAGGAAATTTTTTTTTTTTTGAATTTTCCTCTTTGACAAAGGGACATTGTCCCATATTGGATGAGAAAAAGAGTTTTAATGGGTATATTTACAATTGCACTTCTTCTAGCTCTTAAAGAGATGAGAAAAAGGCAAGTTTCGCGCCATCGTTATCGCTCGCTCGGCTTCGGTCAAATGATCTGATTGATTGATTAATTTTTAGACCAAATTTATTTGTTAATATTAACCCAATGTTAATTAATCCAAATTAGATTGTTTCTGTAATGGTAATCAAATTTTCCTCCATTTTAATTTTTCGGTTATAATTTGAATTTGGTGGTTTGCATAAATGGTCGTTTTATAAAACAACTATCTTGAGTTGCAACCTTACACGAAGAGTTGTATCTCTTCAGTATTACCCAACATTTTGGCTATAAATACATGAACTCTCCCTTAGATTTTCGTTACGACCATTGTGATTTCTCCTTCTTACTTTTGCATTGTTTAACAGAAAAGAAAGCAGTAAGTGTGATTTACTACTGTTCTTTGAGTTCGTAATTGTTACACCCCATGTTTTAGTACGTGAAAATACGCATAAGTAAATTGATGAAAGCTCGAAAATGAGATAGTACATCCCGCATTTTCGTACGTTAAAGTTTCGTCGAAGTTTGACATTTTGGATAAAGTAGGATCCGAGCTAAAATACCCGCTATTTATGGACTAGTACCATACAAGGTACCACATGACCATAATAGTAAGGTGTACAAAGTGTGTTAAAATTGAGTCGTATTTTAAGTAATTTGAGATAATTCTTGATTATATGAGTAATTGGTTGATTATTGGTAAATGGGAAATTAATTAGTTATATAGGATATTAATGGATAATTAAGACCATGGGTTAAGGCCTAAGAGGCCAAAAAACATGGCAGCCCCCGTTTATAATTAAAATGACTCTTAAAAGTCTTGTATATAGATGTCATATTGTGGAAGATTAAAGTGGCTTAGTCACCACTTGAAGTGGGCCCACACCCATTCAAACACACTTAAAGAATTGTGACCATTTTGCTTCATTTGGTCTCTTAGATTTTCAAGATATTCAAGTATACTGTTCTTTCTATTAGAAACTCATGTCAGAACATATTGAAGGAAATCATAACATTTTCCTACCCCAATACCAAATAACACATTATGGAGCACTTGGTAGGCATTGGATTTATGTTACTATTGTGAGATTTTGCAATTATAAGGGAATATGGTGCAATCTTTCTCAAGAAAATCGGTTCAGGTATGTTAAGGCTATCCCTTCTCTCTTTTTGGCATAATTAATACGATACAAATGAAACGAGCAAATGCATAATTTCCATAACTGACTCTATTCATAGAAGTACTAGGGGTATCTATATTCTTGATTCCCCATGTGAATTATTACTATATCTTCTATTCATGGGTCTTAGAAAAATACGTATTTAATAAAGTTTATCCCAAAGGCATATTAATTTTATGACATTCCGAGAAATCTTATTAACGTAATTCTTATGCATTTCATGCATACCCATGACCAAAAGGCATTATATATGCGTATATATATATGGGACATGAGAAATGTTACGGCGTTATATACGCACCACCACCTGATCAGCTAGTATACGTTGATGATTTGCCCACAGTGGCCGAAATGATATATTGGTATTCCCTCAGAGGCTTGATGATGATATGAACACATATACCCATGCATGCTATGACATTTATATGCATATGCATGACATTATAATATTAAATAATTCACAGAGCTATTGAGATATACATGTTGAGTCTTTTACTCCATGTTTCTCTCATGTCTATTGTTTACTGATTTTCATTCCTTACATACTCTGTACATTATTTGTACTGCCATCCCTTTTGCCTGGGGACACTGCGTTTCATGCCCGCAGGTCCCAATAGACAGGTCGAGAGTCCTCCAAGTAGGCTATCAGCTTAGCGGAAGGCGTTGGTGCGCTTTATTTTCTTCGAAGCTGCTTGTTTGGTTAGTATGATTTAGATGTGTATTGTTTGGTATGGCGAGGCTTTGTCCCGACCTTTATGACAATTACCTATTCTTAGAGGCTTGTAGACAGATGTCATGTACGTAAAAGACTGTATGGCCTTGTCGGCTTATGTTCAGTGTACGAGTAGTTATATTGACCTTATAGGCCCGTATGTCTTAAGTATAAGTTGGTATTTCATGTTATATTCTACTTATCTCATGGCAGCCTCTCCGGCTCAGTTATCTATGATAGTATGATACGAAAAGATACGTTATGTTGGTACTCGATTGAGTAAGGTACCGGGTGCCCGTCGTAGCCCATTGGTTTGGGTCGTGATAAAAGTGGTATCAGAGCAGTTCTGTCCTAGGGAGTCTACAAGTCGTGTCTAGTCGAGTCTTGTTTATAGGTGTGTTGTGCACCACACTTATAAGCAGGAAGCTATAGGTCATTTAGGACTGTAACTCTTTTTTCTTACTCTAGAACGTGTGGTAGAGCTCAATTGTAAAAACTCAATTTCATAAACTCTATCTTATTTAGAATACAACGATACCTACACCAGAAAGACGGTTGGTAAGAAATATAGTTGTGGAAGAGTTGAGTCAGAGAAACTCGATTTTGCATCATGCTTATGATGAGTAAATGTGAAGTTTTCAGCAAAACATGTGTGTAAGCTTCTTGATAAGGAGCCTTAAGGTAAGAATATCTACCCATATGGTGAAAAGCAATGAGAGATTCAGGAGGTTGATATAAGTTTCAACAAGTAAAAGAAGCAGGGTGAAAAAGGGTACGAGGTACCAAACTAATGAAGATTATCAGTATTTACAATTCAGGCTGAGGAATATAAGCCTTTTGATTTATCTTCAACAATAATAGATGTATGTATAATTGGCCACACCGATCTTAGTTATGCCCTATGGGAGCTAGCAGAAGTAGTATAAGAGAAGGCAGGATATAGGGATCTAGCTGGGTTAGGGTAACCCAAAATGGTGAATGGATTGTTTGCATTAGTTGACATTTCCGAAGGATATTGCAAATGTGCTAATAGATCTCCTTGTGAGACACTCAGATAGTGCACTCTAGAATAGTACAGCTAGATATGAATACTAGAATGTTCAAAGATAGGCACTGGAATCCTGAAGGGATAAATATTACCTTAGTATGGCTCTCGTCCCTAGTAAAGAGAGAATGTTAGGCAACTCGAAGAGCCAATGGATGGAGCAAGGAGAGCTAAAAGAAAAAGAATGTCTTGTTCGACTTTTCAGAATAAAGTGATAGACATAAATATTAGTAGGGAAATAAGAAGAGAGATAATGAAGCTTTATGAGTAAGATGTGATACATGGATGACAACGGTATATCAAAAAGATGACAGTATTACAGAGTCTATAGTCAAGTGAAGGAAAAGACAAGAGGTGATAGACCTTGAGACAACAAAAGAGTATAGGCCATAAAGTCATATCCTCATATCAAGAAATAAGTTCGTGACTCCAACGTGATTACCAAAAGGAAAAGTTAGACCCCAGAGTAATAAGAAATCAGCATGGACTAATGAACAAGATAAACTAAATATGAATTAGGGACTGAGTGATTTGATAATAGTCAGTATCACGAGAATTTCAGATTGCGTTCCAGTAATAATAGAATGGATAACAGAAGAATAACCTTTAAAGGTCATTGAGGAAGACGCTTCCCTAGAGCAAACAATGTGAGCAAAGTTAAGCTTAAGGGACTATGTGTGCCAGTTACACTAAGTGTTACCCTCACGAGTGAGGAATTTAGTTATCCTTGGTACAGAAGGATTACCGCGAGGAGAGTAAGGATCATCGATAATGTGAAAAGATGCCAAAAATGAAAAGGTAAAAAATCTATACGTAGATCGTCGTAGCTCTAATTCTTAGTACTCCCCTAAAGGGGAAAATATGAAGGATGTGGCATTAAGTCAGAATTAAGTGGATCTAGTAACTATGGAATGGTAAGGAAGAATGTGATAAATAAATGAAAAAGCGATGAGATTGCACTTATTCAAAGCCTACAGATATGCTACGATTCCAGAGCATTATGCAAACATGACGTCAAGGAAAGGAAGTAAGGGTCCCTGCCCGAGATGTAATTGATAGATAAAGAGCCAGTGTGAGACGTAAGTTAAGACAAAGGAAATAACCTAAGATAGATTACGCGGAATATTAATATGAGAATGGGCCAACGAGTAGTTAGTAGTTGATTCAAGAAGAGCCTAGATATGGCTAGAGGAGAGGTTACAGACAGATCAGTAGATCATGCAAGATGAACATAGTAAAACCCGATATACTGAATTCAGCCTCGCAGTTATGACATTGTAATACTTGAGAGAAATATTCAGATAGGATTTGGGGTAGTTAAAGGTACCATATGAGTGTTACGGAAATAAAAAAGAGTTCCACTGGGAAGACAGTCAAATATCAAGTTCAGAAGCAACCTGACAAGCACAAGGACGTGGAGGTAAGTAACTACGGATAATTATAGGCAAGGAAAGGATATCAAAAGGTCTGTCGAGTATACAATGTAATAAGCTCACAGCTTTACAAGAATCAGAGGATCTTCCCTAAGTACTACAATGAAAGACTAGCTGAGGAAATAAGGAAGAAGGCTTTAACCTAAGCACAATGATCGAAAGAGGAAATGGTCTTGTAACAACAGTCTCACAACAACATTGTAAACACTCTATAAGAAAATGGAGGGAGTAAAACCAAAAGTAATATTCGAGATCATATGAGTTGCACGAAAACTCCGGCACGCAACAAGGAGGCAGAAAGACCAGGAAAAGTAATAGCTTACATTTAAAGAAAGCTGAGAAGGAACGAAAAGAATTATTCGATGAGTGATCCAGAGTGAGTTACATTATGAATGCACTTTAGATTTCAAAATATTATCCATGGAACATATATGTTGAAATTCATACAGCTGTAGAAGACTCTGATATAAGTTAAAAGAAAGAACTGAGTCCAGGTCATAGACAAACGATTGAATTGTTAAAAGATTGTATCCTCGATATTCCATAGCGTCCATGAAAGGCTAAAGTAATACCATGAGCCGCAGATTGGAAGATAGCTTAAGCACAAAGGCTGATCAGAAGGAGGAGGAAACTAAAGAGTTACATCAACGAAGTAAATCAGGAATCTGATTATTGGACCCAAAAAAAATAAAATTATAGACCTCGTGATTGAGAATATTGCAGGATTACTCTTATATATCAGAGGTACGAGAGAGATGAAGCTCCCACTGGATTGTATAACGACTCTATGATAAATCCAGTCAGAAGAGTACCAGTCTCATAAGAAGTCAGTATGAATCTCCCACCGGATTGTGCATGCACCAAAGGTGCAAGTGTTATAATAAAAGCTTCAAGTTGTGGATGTGAATTGTACCTATGTGGAAGGGAGGTCATGAAAGAGATAGAAGATATGATGCGAGATTTTAAGGCAAAGGTAAACAACGTACGAGATACTCAATTGCAGAAGGTTGTGAACAATTCATACTTCAGATAAAAGACTAGAAGCACGGGGATTCAGTATCCAGGAATGATAGTGGCGTCATCAGTAGCATATCTTCCAGCCTATGGTTTCTAGGTACTGAGAGATCTAGTCAAGAGAGCAAAGAAGAGTGGAGATGATATGATGTCTCACTTGATGTTCCAGAATGACATAAGAAAATCTATGGTGCAATTAAGTTGAAGGAAGGTTGCGAATAGTATAAATAGATACGTATAGGTCGCAAGCTAAAGTATAGTAAAGCGACAAGGTTTTATGATAGGAGTAAGGATGAGAAAGGGCGAGTGAGAAGGTGATGAGAATGGATAAGTCCTCGGTATTAAGCCCATATAAATAAGAGAGCTAATGGTTTCTCTAAGTTATAGAAAGTTCAGTGTAGCCTGAATGAACTCAAGGAATCTAAGACTAATAGCATTTAGAAGAGATGGAATGCTGCCTCGTAGTAGAATAAGGGTGTAATTATGATAGATAAAGGATGACGTTTGGGACTTCGATTGAGTAATGATTTCATGAATTTTATAGGATTCAAATACCCACGTAAGTGAATCACATTGGGATGCTATAAAATACAGTTATTGAAGTACAGTATCGCCGCTAAGTGGATCAGGAAAATCACTTCAAATATTCCTCGATGCAACGTAAGCCCTAGTGGCAAGGTATTACGTAGGAAGTTTCAAGTTATCAGTGGTATATTATAGATCAATATTGAGGTGAATCAACAATGGATGAAAGAAAGTCACAAAGTATGAGATGAGATTAGGCCGTCATTCTTAAGATGAACAGTAATGATGAAGCATTAAAGGACTTAAATTTATACATATGGGATAAGCAACGAAAGTAACCTAGAGTTCGGTAGCAGACCTCAGTAACAATAAATCGAAGTAAGAGTTATGGTATAGCATGACCTACCTAGATGCAGTAAAGTCATACGAATGGATAACTGGGTCTATGAAATAAGATATAGCAATATTCATAAGTTCAACAAAGTATCGAGCAAAGAACATCAATATACCTATAGATGCCCAGAGAGATATCTTATCAAGCTCTGTATATGCTTACAAAGTGAGGCCTAGAGATTCGCTAAAAACTGGAGGAAAAAGGAGAGAAGAGTCGCATAAGCGCATTTACAAGGTCAAAGTCGTACAGGCTACATGATGGAAGGTAGCAACAGTTGCGAGATAGGAAGGATTCCGACCACAAGTCGTGGTGTGGGAAAGAGGCCTAAAGGGGGGAATGCCCTGGCCTTTGGAATTATTCAGAGAATAGTTGCCGAGATGGCAAGGAGAGTATTACAGTATTCAGAAGCCATAAGTTATGAAAATGATAAGTGCATCACTCAACATTCAAGGACGATTGTTCCAAATGAGGGAATGATGTCACACCTCATGTTTTCGTACGTGAAAGTACGCCATAAGTAAATTGATGAAAGCTTGGAAATGAGATATTACATCCCGCATTTTCGTACGTTAAAGTTTCGTCGAAGTTTGACATTTTGGATAAAATACGACCCGAGCTAAAATACCCGCTATTTATGGACTAGTACCATACAAGGTACCACATGACCATAATAGTAAGGTGTACAAAGTGTGTTAAAATTGAATAGTATTTTAAGTAATTTTAGATAATTCTTGATTATATGAGTAATTAGTTGATTATTGATTAATGGAGAATTAATATGTTAAAAAAGACATTAGTGGGTAATTAAGACCTTGGGTTAAGGCCTAAGAGGCCCAAAACTGTGGCAGCCCCTTTATAATTAAAATGACTCTTAAAAGTCTTGCATATAGATGTCATATTGTGGAAGATTAAAGTGGCTTAGTCACCACTTGAAGTGGGCCCACACCCATTCAAAAACACTTAAATAATTGTGACCATTTTGCTTCATTTGGTCTCTTAGATTTTCAAGAGATTCAAGTATACTGTTCTTTCTATTAGAAACTCATGTCAGAACATATTGAAGGAAATCATAACATTTTCCTACCCCAATACCAAATAACACATTATGGAGCACTTGGTAGGCATTGGATTTATGTTACTATTGTGAGATTTTGCAATTATAAGGGAATATGGTGCAATCTTTCTCAAGAAAATAGGTTCAGGTATGTTAAGGCTATCCCTTCTCTCTTTTTGGCATGATCAATACGATACAAACGAAACGAGCAAATGCACAATTTCCATAACTGACTCTATTAATAGAAGTACTAGGGTTGTCTATATTCTTGATTTCCCATGTGAATTATTATTATATCTTCTGTTCATGGGTCTCAGAAAAATATGTATTTGATAAAGTTTATCCGAAAGGCATATTAATTTTATGACATTCCGAGAAATTTTATTAACGTAATTCATATGCATTTCATGCATTTATACATGCACATTGACTGATGACCAGATGGTTATATATATATATATATATATATACATATACATATACATATATGTAAATGGGATATGGGAAAAGGTTACGACGTTATATACGCACCATCACCTGATCAGCTGGTATACGTTGATTATTTGCCCATAGTGGCCGAAATGATATGATGGGATGCCCTTAGAAGCTTGATGATGATATGAACGCATATACCCATGCATGGTTTGATATTTATACGCATATGCATGACATTATAATATTAAATGATTCATAGAGCTATTCAGATATACATGTTGAGTCTTTTACTCCATGTTTCTCTCATGTCTATTGTTTACTGATTTTCATTCCTTACATACTCGGTACATGATTTGTACAGACGTCCCTTTTGCCTGTGGACGCTGCGTTTCATACCCCGCAGGTCCCGATAGACAGATCGAGAGTCCTCTAAGTAGGCTATCAGCTCAGCGGAAGGTGTTGGTACGCTCCATTTGCTTCAGAGTTACTTGTTTGGTTAGTATGATTTAGATGTGTATTGTTTGGTATGGAGGGGATCTGTCCATACTTTTATGACAATTAAGTATTCTTAGAGGCTTGTAGACATATGTCATGTACGTAAAAGATTTTATGGCCTTGTCGGTCTATGTTCAGTGTACGAGTGGTTGTTTTGGCCTTATAGGCTGTATGTCTTAAGTATAAGTTGGTATTTCATGTTGTATTCTACTTATCTCACGGCAGCCTCTCCGGCTTAGTTATCTATGATAGTATGATACGAAAAGATATGTTATGTTGGTACTCGATTGAGTAAGGTACCGGGTACCCGTCGCGGCCCATCGGTTTGGGTCGTGACAGTAGTCCCTAGGGTTTGAAGTATTGCTACACCAGTGAGGGTAATCCATTCTATCCTAGGAAGAAATAATCATAAACCTCGGGTACTAGGAGTGGATAAAGTTCCTTAAGGAAATACTGTGAATTCGGTGGGCTCAAAATAATTCTGTTCTTCTACATTTCTGGTTTTATATCATTTTCATTTTCGAATATATTTTTTGAATACAGAAGGTTAACAAGCTTAAGGAACTTAATTGTTTTTAGTTTTCTGTATTCATCTTATATTCTGTTTATGGGAGACAAAATCCTACTGATTTCTACTCCTAGTTTGGAGACTAAATTTTTGAATTTTCTACTTCTTGGCTGACATTACGAGATTAAAATCTTTATAATTTTCTACTTATTTTATATTCGGTTTGACAAAATAAATTTTTCACCTTGGTATTTAATATGTTTCCGTAAAAGTTATTTAGTTTGAAGAATTTAAATACTTCACAGTTAATTAATTCTGTTTATGTTTTGTGATTAACAGAAACGACAAAAATAGGAACCCTGTGGTTAGCTCTACGAGCCATGTTGCTACTTCCAGTCGTTCTGTGCCATCACCGGCTCCGACGGAAAAGTCCGAAAATATTTTCGGGATTGATTACAAACATTGGCAATAGAAAAAGTTCTTTTATTTAACTACTTTGAGTCTACAAAAGTTCATCAAGTAGGACGTTCCGATTCTGCCGGAATCAACTCATGATAATGAATGCTTTATTGTGACTGGGGCATGGAAGCACTCAGATTTCTTGTACAACAATTACAATCTTAGTGGACTAGAGGATGATCTTTAAAACGTCTATAGTAATGCAGAAACTTCTAAAGAACTATGGGATGCGTTGAAAAAGAAATATAAAACCATGGATGCCAGTTTGAAGAAGTTTGTTGCACCCAAATATTTGGACTACAAGATGGTAGACAACAAGCATGCAATACCCAAGTTCGAGAGCTACAAGTTATAATCCCTGATCTCCTTGCTGAAGGTATAATCTGAATTAATGCTTCTGTTCAAAGTATTAATTTAGTTACTAATAACGATTTTTTTATTGAAAGTTTGGTCATCAATGAGGCATTTCAAGTTGCCGCAATGATTGAGAAGTTACCTCCTTTATGGAGGGTGTCACGACCCAATTTTGCGGAATAAATGAAATAAAAACATAAATTTAACAACTAACTGTAGCAATAACACTATAATTGAGTACCATGCCACTTGGCATATACAATAACCAACTCCTCAATATACTACACAACACTCCCAAAATCTGAAACATCGTGAATCATAAAATACAGAAGAAAAATCAAGTGTCTCTATACATCAGAGTCTATCAAAATAAAATACAGAAGATAATGGACATGGGGAAGCGTAGAAGGGGACTCCGAGGTCTGCGGACGCGGTAGATATACCTTGAAGTCTCCAAAGTTATCCTGGCTCACTGATAGTGTGGGTCATAAGGAGTACCTGAATCTGCACACGAAAAACATGTGCAGAAGAGTAGCATGAGTACACCACAATCGGTACCCAGTAAGTGCCAAGCCTAACCTCGGTCGAGTAGTGATGAGGTCAGGTCAGGGCCCTACTGGTATATATATATAGTAAGACGGAACAAAAATATTTGTCACGACCCAAACTGGAGTAAAATACCGAAATAAAATAAAGATTGAAATTTAACAAGAATGAAATCATAGAAGACAACAACTCAGTAGACAGAGATAACAATAGGGGATCTCCCGAGATACCGTCTCGTAGTTTCAAACGTAAATGTGCAGGGGAATCTCCTGGAATACCATTCCCTAGTCCCAAAGTAAATATGCAAGATAGGGGGATCTCCCGAAATACCGTTCTGTAGTCCTAAAGTAAATATGCAGTACATGGGGATCTCCCGGAATACCGTTCCGTAGTCCCAAAGTAAATATGCAGTACATGGGGGTCTCCCGGAATACCGTTTCATAGTCCCAAAGTAAATATGCAGCTAAACAATAGAATTCAATAGTCACGACACGAAATTCTACAGTTCAACCTAAGTACCAATTAAGAAAAAACAAGTAAATTCACTAAAACATGTTGCACGTAGTTCAAGTAAACAGTTAAGGCAAGTAGACATGCTATTCTAATCTAGTAGGATACTACACGTGCCGATGAAACTCAAATAAGAAAGAAATCAGGTTATTACTTAGTAGAAAATTAGGTTTTTACACAATTAGCCCGTGTACGTACTCGTCACCTCACGTGCACGACGCGCATATATCAAAAATAGTACAAATCCTACGGGGAGTTCCCCCACACAAAGTTAGGCAAGCCACTTACCTCGAACCAAGCTTAATCAATCGGTAAGAATGCCTTTCCCACGAATATCCGATTCCGAATGGCCCAAATCTAGCCAAAAGTAATTACATATCATAAATACAACCATAATAGACTCATCTAATTAATGAAATAAATATTTTAACAAAGATGCCGAAATTCTCCCCAAAAGGTCAATCCGGGCCCACATCTCGGAATCGAATAAAAGTCATAAAATACGAACACACATTCACTCACGAGTTCACTCGTACCAAAATTAACCAAATCCGATGTCTAAATCCCAATCAAAACTTAAAAATTCGGTTAGGGAACTTTTCCCCCATTTTCCCAACTTTTCAATCCAAATCCGAAAGTAAATGGAGAAAACAAGTATAGATTAATGAAATACAACCAAAAACGAGTTAGGAATAGTTACCCCAAAGTTCTCTCTGAAATTTCCTCAAAGAATCACCAATTTCCGAGCTCCCAAGTCCAAAAATGGAGAAATGAATCAAACCCTCGATTTTTCCTCTTTTCTGCCCAGAAATCTCGCTTATGTGAGCCTTCAACCGCACCTGCGGTACTGCACTTGCAGAAATCCCATCGCAGGTGCAAAAATCACTTAAGGGCGGCTGAGTCCGCATCTGCAAACCAAGGCTGCTTCTGTGAGCCCGCATCTGCGCTCCTCTTCCGCTTCAGCGGATCTATGGCCGCACCTGCGGTCCCAGCTGGACAGGGTCAAAACCGCTTCTGCGGCCCAAAGTGTGCAAGTGCGATTACACCAGATGCAACAGCTCCAACAATTGCATAAGTCCCAAACTCAATCCGTTAAGCACCTGAAACACACCCGAGGCCCCCAAGACCTCGACCAAATATACTAACCAATCCTAAAACACCATACGAACTTAGTTGAGCCCTCAAACTACATCAAACAATGCTAAATCACAAATCATCATCCGATTCAAACTTAAAGAACTTGAAACTTCCAAATCCGACAACCGATGCTGAAACAAACCAAACCACGTCCGATTGACCCCAAATTTTGTATACAAGTCATATTAAATATTACGGACCTACTCCAACTTTCGGAATCGAAAACCAACCCCGATATCAAAATTCCCACTGCCGGTCCAAATCTCAAAAAAATTGATTTTCGCCATTTCAAGATTAAATAAGCTACGGACCTCCAAAACTCAATTCGGACATGCTGCTAAGTTCAAAATCACCCAGCGGAGCTAACAGAACCGACAAAACTCAATTCCGGAGTCGTCTTCACACAGTTCTAACTACGGCCAAAATCTTAAGACTTAAGCTCCCGTTTTAGGGACTAAGTGTCCCAAAACACTCCAAAACCAAAAACAAAACCTCCCGACAAGTCACATAAGCAGAAAAAGGTACGGGGGAAATAGTAAATAGGGGATCGGGGCTATTACTCTCAAAACGACTAGCCGGGTCATTACAGAGGGATTTTAAGAACTACTTGAAACACAAGCACAAGGAGATAAAACTTGAAGATCTCATCCTTCGATTGAGGATCGAAGAGGACAATAAAGCTGCAGAAAAGAAAACACATGGAAACTCAACAATTATGGGAGCAAATATTATTGAGACTTCTCTAACTAATCCGAAAATAGGAAGAAGTCCTCTAGACCAAACTACTATCCTAGCAAGAAGAAATTCAAGGGAAACTACCACAACTGTAGAAATGTTGGACACAAAGCTGCAGAATGTCGTGCTCCAAAGAAAGAGAAGAAAAAGGATCAAGCAAATATGGTTGAAACAAATGATGATATAGATGATTTGTGCACTATGTTGCCTGAATGAAACTTAATGGAAAATCCTAAGGAGTGGTGGATTGATTCTAGAGCCACTAGCCATGTTTGTGCTGTTAGAGAAGCATTTGCTTCATATGCTCCCACTGGACCCGACGAGACCATTTTTATGGAAAATTCTGCAACGACCAAAATTGAAGGTTATGGAAAAATATTCATGAAGATGACGTCTAGCAATGTGGTAACTCTGAACAATATTTGTCATGTTCCTGAAATAAGAAAGAACTTAGTTTCTATTTCACTTCTCGTTAAGAACAGGTTTAAGTGTATTTTTATTTCAGACAAAATTGTAATAAGTAAGAATGAGATGTACTTAGGAAAAGGTTACCTTACTGAGGGCCTTTTTAAGCTGAATGTAATGGTTGTTGACAATAATAAAATTCCAGCTTCTTCTTATTTACTTGAGTCAAATAATTTATGACATATACGTTTGGGACATGTCAATTATAAAACCTTACGAAAAATGATTAATTTGAAAGTATTGCCTATGTTTGAATGCAACAAATCAAAATGTCAAATATGTGTGAAATCTAAGTATGTTAAACATACTTATAAGTCAGTTTAAAGGAATTCAAATCCTTTAGACTTAATTCACATAGATATTTGTGGCATGAAGTCAATACCATCTCGCATCGGAAAGAAGTATTTCATAATTTTTATTGATTCGATATTGCTATGTTTACTTACTTAATAGTAAAGATGAAGTAATAGATGCATTCAAGCAATACAAAAAATGAAGTTGAAAAACACTTACCAAGAAAATCAAAATGATAAGAAGTGATAGGGGCGGTGAATATGAATTTCCTTTTGAAGAGATAGGTTTAGAATATATAATTATTCATCAAACAATGGCCCCTTACATGCCCCAATCCAATGGGATTGCAGAAAGAAAGAATCGCACATTAAAGGAGATGATGAATGCGTTGTTGATAAGTTCTGGTTTGCCACAGAACTTGTGGGGGGAAGCCATTCTTACGGCTAATCGAATATTAAATCGAGTGCCCCATAGCAAAACACAATCCATTCCATATGAAAAATGGAAAGGAAGGAAGCCCAACTTGAATTATTTTAAAGTGTGGGGGTGTTTGACAAAAGTGCAAGTTCCTAAACCCAAAAGGGTAAATATAGGACCGAAAACCATTGATTTTTTTTTCATAGGACATGCAACATATAGTAAAGCATATCGATTTCTTGTTCATAAATTAGAAAATCCCGACATTCATAATAATACGGTTATAAAATCAAATAATGCTAAATTGTTTGAGATTATATATCCGTATAAAAAGGAATATGAGTTGATTGGTGAAATATATAAACGACTTCGAGAAGAAACAAAAGAAAGTACTTATAATCAGGAGGATCCAAGACGTAGTAAACGTCAAAGAACGTCTACTTCATTTGGACAAGATTTTGTGACTTTCTTATTGGAAAATAAGCCTGGAACATTTAAAGAAGCTATGACTTCTTCCGAATCATTATTTTGGAAAGAGGCAGTCAATGGTGAAATAGAATCCATACTAAACAACCATGCATGGGAATTGGTTGATCTTCCTCTAGGCAATAAACCATTGGGTTCTAAATGGATTTTTAAGAGGAAAATGAAAGATGATGGTACTATAAACAAATATAGGGCATGACTTGTGGTCAAAGAGTATAGATAACAAGAAGGTCTTGACTATTTTGATACATACCCTCCAGTTACAAGAATTGCGTCCATACAAACGTTAGTAGCATTATTTGCGGTATATGGTCTTGAAATTCATCAAGTGGACGTTAAAACGACTTTATTAAATGGAGATTTGGAGGAAGAAATTTATATGGAACAACCTTAAGAGTTTGTGATTCCAGGTAAAGAAAATAAGGTATGTAGACTTATTAAGTCACTTTACGGACTAAAACAAGCACCCAAACAATGGCATGCGATATTTGACCAAACAATGTTGTCAAATAGTTTTAATATAAATGAATGTGATAAATGTATGTACATTAAAAATGTTACAAATCACATAGTCATTGTTTGCCTATATGTGGATGATATGTTGATAATGAGTAATGACATTGCTAACATAAATGCGACCAAGCGTATGCTAACTAGCAAGTTTGGTATGAAAGACTTGGGAGTTGCCAATTTAATTCTGGATATTAAGATCCATAAGACTCCCAAGGTCTGGCTTTGTTGTAATCTCATTACATAAATATAGTACTTGAAAAATTCAAGTACTTATATTTTAAAGTTGCAACGACTCCAATTTACGTGAATCTTGCACTTGCAAAGAACAAAGGCCAAAGTATATCACAATTGGATTATGCTCGTGCGTTGGGATGTTTAATGTATATCATGAATTGTAATCGATCAGATATAGCTTGTGCTATAAGTAAATTGATTCTATACACGAGTATTCCATGTCAATCTCATTAGATGGGGATGAAATGAGTTTTGGGATATTTAAAACATCCTTAAGACTTTTCTTTGCACTACAGTAGTTATCTTGCAGTAATTGAGGGATACTGTGATGCAAATTGGATCACCGGTTCAACTGATTCTAAGTCCACAAGTGGATATGTATTCATTATTGGTGGAGGAGCGGTATCTTGGAAGTCATCCAAATAAACGTGTATTTCCCGCTCTACAATAGAGACTAAATTTATAGCCTTAGATAAAGCCAGTGAAGAAGCTGAATGGCTCCAAAATTTCTTGGAAGATATTCTATTTTGGACCAAACCGTTGGCACCAATATGCATACATTGCGATAGTCAAGCGGCAATTGGAAGGGCTGAGAGCGTTATGTATAACGGTAAATCTTGTTATATACGACGAAGACATAAAACCGTTAGGTAGCTACTCTCTAAGGGATCATCACAATTGACTACGTTAAGTCAAGCGACACTGTGTTGGATCCACTTACAAAAGGCTTAACTAGAGAGGTAGATGAAAGATCGTCGAGGAGAATGGGACTATGGTCGAGGACAAGTCATTCTGGCAGTAACTCTACCTAGAAGACTGGAGATCCCAAGATCTTGGTTCAAAGAGATCAAACAAAGTCATTAATGACGGTTCAACATTGTCAACTAAATGTTTTGGTCCATTCTCGTGATGAGACAATGTTCAGTACCAAGGATAAATCATTAATGCTTTTTAATGGTTTCTAAATTTGATACGGGGTATATCAAAGAGTGTATCTGTAATGACCCGACCGGTCATTTTGAGCTCTAGCGCGTCGTTTGGTGGTTTGAGGCCATGCTTAGCTTCACTTCAGGTATTATGACTTGTATGCATGGTCGGAATTTAAATTCGGGAAGTTCAGAGTTGATTTGGAAATAAATTTTTAAGTTCGAAAGCTTTAAGTTGGAAGAATTGACTGGAGTGTAATTTTGCGTAAACGACCTCGGAATCGGGATTTTAAGGTTCCAACAGGTCCGTATGGTGATTTTGGACTTGGGTGTATGCACGGATCGGGTTTTGGATAACCGGGAATGTTTCGACGCCTATTGTGGAAGTTGGCATTTTGAAAGAATTTTATAAATTCGGGTTGAAGTGTAATTTAATGTTATCGATGTCCGTTTGGGATTTCAATTCTGGGAATAGCTCCGTATGGTGATTCTGTTATTGGGAGCTCGTCCAGAATTGAACTCGGAGGTCCGTATATCATTTTGGAGTCATTTGGTGAAAGTTGGAAATTTGGATAATTTTGAAAAGTTTGACCGGGAGTGGACTTTATGATATCGGGGTTGGATTCAGATTCCGGAAGTTGGAATAGGTCCGTAATGTCAAATGTGACTTGTGTGCAAAATTTGAGGTCAATCGGACGTGATTTGATAGGTTTCGACATCAATTGTAGAAGTTTGAAATTCTAAAGTTCATTAAAGTTGGAATGGGGTGCAACTCATGAATTCGACGTTGTTTGATGTAATTTGAAGACTAGACTAAGTTCGTAACGTGTTTTTGGACGTGTTGGTATATTTGGTTGAGGTCCTGAGGGCCTCGGGTGTATTTCGAAAGGTTAACGGATCGATTTTTGGACTTAAGAATTTCTGAAGCTTAATGCTTATGGTGTAATCGCACCTGTATGACTTTGGCCGCAGGTGCGAGATCGCGAGTGCGACTAATTTGGTCGCAAGAGCGAGAAAGGACTGAATTTGGGGGAGCCGCAGAAGCAGACTGGAGGAGCGTACCTGCGAGTGCGCAGGCGCGAGGCAGCCACCACTGGTGCGTAAATTGCGCAGATGCACAGATGCGCAGAGTAAGTCGCACGTGCGATGCTCACATAAGCGAAGAACTTCCGCAGGTGCGAGGTCTTGACTGGACAGTGAGGACCGCAGGAGAGGAATTTGGACCGCACCTGCGGAGCGGCTATTGGACCGTAGGTGCGAAGGACGGGGCTGGGCAGTGTGTTCTTTTAAGAACGAGGGCTTGGCTCATTTTTACCTCATTTCCTCCATGAGAGCCAATCTTGGAGCGGGTTTGGAGCTCATTCTTCGTCATCAGTGTTAAGATAAGTGATTTCCACTTATTATAAGCTAAATACATGATTATATATGGATTTGAACATTACAATTAGTAGAAATTGTGGGGGTTTGGTAGAAAACCTAGAATTTGGTATTTTTGGATTTTTACCATGAATTTGGGCATGGAATTGGGAATAAAACATATATTTGAGTTCATAAGGTTATGGGTAATGATTATCTTTGAATATTTTTGAAATCCGGGCATGTGGGCCCGAGGGTGATTTTATCGAGTTTTCGAGCGAAGTTAGAAATTGTTACAAATTGGATTATAATGAGTATTAGAGCATATATTTATGGATTTGCTCATTTATTGACTAGTTTTGGAGCGTTGGGCATATATTTGAGTTGATTGAATGCCTTGGGAGCCGGTTATGAAACTTCGGAGCGAGGTAAGTCTCCTTTCTAATCTTGTAAGAGGGAATTAACCCTATAGGTGAATTAAATAAATATTTTTACCTAATTGTGGGAGCTACGTATGCACGAGGTGACAAGAGTCCGTATATAGCTACTAGCTATACCTACATCCGGGTAGTTGTAGGATCACATCATGCCTTGTTGATATTGTTATTAATTTATGTTTGTTGTTTTCCTTGAGAGGGAGCGAGATTGAGTCTGCTTATTAAATGTTTTTGAAAGTTGTTGAAATTGAAGAACTTAAGTTTTAAAAGGTTTCATTTGAACTTTGAAATTTCGAAAAGAATTGAGAAATATCATAAAAGCTGAAGAAATCTATGTGTAAGTGCGTCACATGTATGTTTCGCGAGCGGGGTAATTTTCTTAAAAAGTTTCAAGTTGAATTTCTATTATTTTAAAAAAAAGAATCAAGAAAGAGATATGATTTAAATGTTAAACTTATATTTGGCCACATCGCAGGTATGATTCGCGAGTGGGGTATTTTCTTAAATTTATATTTGACCGCATCATATGTATGATTCGCGAACGGGGACCACGTCACATGTCTGAATCGCGAGCGGGGACCGCGTCGCATGTATGATTCGCCAGCGGGAAAATTTATAGATGCATCTATGGTTCGCGTCATTCGACCCTCTGGCAGTGCACAGTTTAAATATTATGTTGGATCGGGCCGTACGACCTCGACATGATTTGCGCATGACTTAATTGATTGTGTTGGAAATTATTGATAATTGATATGGCCTCATTGGCCGAAGATTTAAATTGTTAAAAGATGAAAATAAATTTCGAAATCCCCTAGTGATAAGAGAATTATTTATTTGCTTCATGTTATTGAGTTTACAGTTACCTTATAAAATTCATAATTTATCATATTATTGGTATATTGATTATAGCCCATAGTAAGTATCCGATTCGACCCCTCGTCACTACTTCTTCGAGGTTAGGCTGGATAATTACTGGGTACACGTTGATTTACGTACTCATGCTACACTTGCTGCACATTTTTGTGCAGGTAAACATATGTTTAGCGACCTTGTGGGCTCAAAGGCACGATTATGGAGGGGACTTAGGTGAGTTGCATTCTATACGACATTCCTCGGCCAACAGAGTCTCCTTCAGAGTACTTACATTTTTCCTGTCCAATTGTATTCCGGACTGCTGTTGTATTTTATTTTACATTCTTAGTAAATATTCATGCACTTGTGACACCGGGTTTTGGGATGATTATGGGTTGCACTGTATTGAAAATTCTTTTAAAGATATTATTACGTATTTTGTAAACTCCATCTTCTGCTATTTAATTGAGGGGAATAACTATGAATTCAAAATATTAAAACGAGAATTCACTATTTATTGGTGTTGGCTTACCTGACAATAGTGTCCGTCGCCATCACGACCTTTTAAGGATTTTGGGTCGTGACAGTATCTACGGGATGCCACATTTAGGAATCACCTATGTAAGTGTGAACTGTTAGCCGCTTCAAGGAGAATTTTGCAAGGCCAGTTCTCTACGTACTTATGAAACCAGGCGGTGTTCATGGCTGAAATGAACACAATAATGAGAACCGGAGACGAGTAAGGGTTGGTTGTGTGACTTATAGTTGTCTTTGTATACACCAAAGTTTGACGGTTCAAAGATATCAAATCTAGCGATTGATCGAGTATATCCGACATAATCTCACTACGGAAAGTTCAAAGGGAAACCTACTCATCCAGATGCGATTAATCCTTACTTGTAAATCACACAGTTTTTCATTCATATTTCCATGATATAACCATTCCCCATTCATGTGGGGGATTATTGGGTTTAAGCTTCTTAGAGCTTAAAATATAGAGAATGAGAAATGGAGGGGAAAAAAATTCTTTTGAATTTTCCTCTTTGACAAAGGGACATTGTCCCATATTGGAGGAGGAAAGAGTTTTGATGGGTATATATACAATTGCACTTCTTCTAACTCTAAAGAGCTGAGAAGAAGGTAAGCCTCGTGCCGCCGTCGTCGCTCGTTCAGCTCGGCTTCGGCTTCAGATTTGGTCACATGATTGATTGATTAATTTTTTGGACCAAATTTATTTTTTAATATTAACGCAATATTAATTAATCCAAATTAGATCATTTCTATAACGGTAATTTAATTTTTCTCCATTTTAATTTTCCCATAAGGTTTACGAAAACTAGACTCAAAGAACTATAATTTGGAATCAAGAACTATGGGAAACCGTTTTATAACGTACAGGTTATACTCATTCAAAGTCAGGAGATGTGCGACTTTGCACATCTTTTTTACTTACAGTTCCAATTTCTTCCAAACTATTTTTCCTCACTTCTAAACATCCTTAATACGTCCCAAAATATGTTGCACATATATTTTTGTGACCAAATGATGTTCTTAAGTTTAATAACCCTCATTCTCAGCAAATCCATATTGTTAATATACGTTAAACTCCTTAATAGCCTTTTAGCTCTTCAAATATTTTATTTAGTGTTACATTACTATAATATTTTCTTGTATAAATCCTGGGTAAAAGGAATAGGGAATTCACAACTAAAAGCTAAACGAAGTCTAAACCTAATACATAAGTTAATAGAACACTAGGGGTGTGTTTGGAACAAAAAAAAATATTTTCCGGAAAATATTTTTTAATTTTCCCATGTTTGGTTGGCTTAAATATTTTGGAAAACATTTTGTTTATGAACTCAATTGGAGGAAAATATTTTTCTTATCAAGAGAAGGGAAAACATTTTTCAAAACTTCTTCTCAACCTTCGTCACCCTCACCCACCCACCCCACACCCTCACACCCACCCACTCTCTCCAAAAAAGCCTTTTTTATTCTTTCAAATTTCAGCTTTTTTTATGTCGCCACCCACTTTAACCAACCCCCTCCCCCCAAAAAAGTTTACTTTTTTGTAATTTTAAATTTCTGTTTTGTCTTTTTTTGCACTACCCACCACCCACCCCACTGCCCGCTCCCCCACCTAGCACAAAACACAAGTTTTTTTTTTTTAAACTTTTTTTTTGTAATTTCAAATTTATGTTTTTTCGTTTTTCCCTCCCCCGGGAAAAAATAATTTTTCAGTTTTAGTTTTTTCATCTTTCGGTTTAGAGGTTCGAAATTTTTCAAGTTCCAAAGTTATGAGTTCGGAAGTTTATGTGTTTGGAAGTTTACGGGTTTACAAATTATAAAGTTTACGGGTTCAGAATTTTACAGTTTCGAAAGTTTAGCGGTTCGGAAGTTTATGAAATTTGTGGGTTCTAAAGTTTATGACTTCATGTTTATTGTATCTAAATTATTTATGAATACTCTTGAGAAGTTATTTTCCTTAATTTGCGTATCAAACACCGAAAAATAAATAAGATTACTACTTGTTTTCCAAGAAAATATTTTCCACGAAAAATATTTTCCGTTATACCAAACACACCCTAGGACTCAATTCTTTGTCTTTGGGACTCTACTGCTATGGTTATGGCTTTTTCCCGTATTTTTTCCGACTAGGTATGTTTTGTCCCTTTTTCTAATACTCGATGTTTATACTTTTCTTGGACAAATTTTTTCAAGACGTAGTTCATCTTCTGCAATGATTTAATTGATTTATATTTGATTGATATTTATTTATGGTTTGGTCTGCTCATTATTGGGTAGTATAAAAGACATGCGGTATTCTATAACTGGTACATCTTATTCAAAAGTTACATTGTTCTATTGGTTACTGACTATCTTTGATAGTTTGAAAATATTATTTTATTTTATTATCTTGGTTGCTTAGCTCTTCTTAATTGAGTTTGGAAAACTATTGTCAGGTTGGCTAAATTATCCTAATGATATTTAGTTGGGTAAAAGGGTAAATGATATAATTACCCATAAAAATAAAACTATTTACAATTGCCTATCCATTTACTTTTCTACCCATCAAACTAATTATATTTCTGTGATGACCCAAAATGTCATCTTTAAATTTAATAATTAATTTTATGTTCTAAGACCTCGAAAAGCACTATTTATCATTCCTCGACATACATGCACAGTCCGTAAAATTTTCCGGTGAAATGGATTAAAATGTGAATTAGAGGTTTAAAACTCAACTGAGTTGACTTTTGTCAACATTTTGAGCAAACAGACTCGGATCAATATTTTGATAGTTCTTATAGGTCCGTATTGTGAATTGGGACTTGGGCGTATGCCCGGAATCAAATTCCGAGGTCCCTAACCCGAGATATGGAATTTTGATGAAAAAATAAAAGTTTAAGTTCAAATAGTGACCGGATATCGAATTTTGTGCAAACGACCCCGGAATAGAATTTTGATGATTCCAACAGCTCTGTATGGTGATTTTGGACTTAGGAGCGTGATCATAATTTTATTTGGAAGTCCGTAGTGAAATTAGGCTTCAAATGGCTAAAATAGGAATTTAAAGTTTGGAAATTTGACCGGGGAGTTGACTTTTTGATATCGGGGTCGAAATCTGATTCTGAAAATTTTTATAGCTCCGTTATGTCATTTATGACTTGCGTACAAAATTTGAGGTCAATCAGACTTGATTTTATATGTTCCGGTATTGTTTGTAGAAATTGAAAGTTTCAAAGTTCATTAGGCTTGAATCTATGTGTGATTCGTGATTTTAGCATTGTTTGATGTGATTTGAGGTTTCAAATAAGTTCGTATGATGTTTTAGGACTTGTTAGTGTATTGGGTTGAGGTCCCGAGGATCTCGGGTGAGTTTCAGATGGTTAACGGATCAAAAGTGGGACTTAGCTGCTGTAATTTTTCTGCTGGAAATGCTGCCAAAATCGGGTTGCCTGCCAAAATCGAGCTCCCTATCAAAATCGAGGTCCCTGACAAATCGAAGTCCCTGACATATCGAGGTCCCTGACAAATCGAGGTCCCTCACAAAATCGAGGTCCCTGTCAAAATTGAGGCCCCTCACAAATCGAGGTCCCTCACAAAATCGAGCTCCCTGACAAATCGAACTCCCTGACAAAATCGAGGTCCCTGACAAATCTGTAAGTTATAAAAACAGGGGACTTCGTCCCATTTGCCTTTTTGACTAATTGGAGCTTGAGGAGAGGCGATTTCGATATATTTTCAAGGAAAAATATTTGGGTAAGTGATTCTAACTCAGATTTGGTTAATATACACGAATACATCATTGTTTTCACCATTTAATTAGTGTTTTGAGATAGAAATTTGGGATTTTTTTTAGAAATCTCATAGAAACGATTTTTTGAGATTTCAATGTCGATCGGGAGTCGGATTTGAGTGAAACTGGTATGGTTGGACTCGTAATTGAATGGGTTGTCGGATTTTGTGAGTTTTGCCGGATTTTGAGATGTGGGCCCCACTGGCGATTTTGAGCTAATTTCGGATTTTATTGAAAAATATAGTATTTTCTTATGAAATTGATTTCTATAATTTTTGTTGACTGTATCGAATTAATTATGACTAGATATGAGTCGATCGGAGTCGGAAAAATCGAGGAAAAAGCACAATACTTGGTTAAATTGGAGCAAGTCGAGGTAAGTGACTTGTCTAACTTTGTGTGGGGGAAATTTTCCCTAGGATTGGTATTGATGTGATTATTGAAATGTGTTGAAAGTCGTGTGCACGAGGTGACGAGTGTGTACACGGGCTAAATTGCGAAAGATTATGTTTTAAATTGTGTAGATCACTGTTGCGCATTAATTAAATTATTTTATTTTGTTATATTCTTCATTATTGATTTAATGTTTATATTTTTAAATTTGCTTGACCTTTTCCTGCTAATTGTTTTATCTGTTTAGTTGGAACTTGGTTTCTTTTATTTTGTGCATTATTTGAAGGTTGATTTTCTTTAAATTAAATATTATTAATATGAAGTATTTGACATTTTTAAACTTGATATTGAAGCAACACATTAAAGATTTTGAAATATTATTTTTCTGAATTATATACTCTTGACTATTTTTGTAAGATTTTCGTACTCATTGTGATGAAGCAGTGAGCTCTTTATTGTGGAAAAATATTATTTTTGAATTATTTTTACATGAGCTGTGAGTTCTTTATTGTGGAAAAATATTATTGTTGAGTTATTTTGACATGAGTCGTGAGCTCTTTATTGTGGAACAATATTGTTGATGAATTATTTTGGCAAGTTAAATTATTTGACCACCTGAGGTGCAAATTGTGATATATTGTGATATTGATACGCATACGGTGGTATAAGGTCTGGGTATTGAAACGCATACGGTGAGATAAGGGTGGCTTGATACGCGTGGCTAGTAGGGGAAACTACTAGAAGTCATGCGGTGTGATAAGGATGGCTAAAACGCGGGATGCTATTTCGGAAAATATATTTTCTTTAAAATAAATTGTGAAGGCTCCCGCGGTGAGATAAGGAAATGAGATATTGTGAATTTATTTATGATTTGGGACTACGAGGCGGTACCTCGGGAGTGCACTTGTTGATATTGATTTATGGCCGCAGTTGCCTTTGATTATTGTTGTGACTTTCTTCAGGTTAAAATGAATTCTGTTTTGTTTGCACGAGGTATTTATTTGCCATTATTTGATGTAATTAAATGTTACATACTACTTGATTCATTTCCATTGTCATTTTTTCTTATAATATTATTTAAACATTTTACCATGTCATTATTTATTCTCCAGTAGGGCCTGACCTGACCTCGTCACTACTCTACCGAGGTTAGGCTTAGCACTTACTGGGTACCGCTGTGGTGTACTCATACTACATTTCTGCACATCTTTTTGTGAAGATCCAGGTACATCTTATCAAACCACGCATTAGTAAACTAGTTGTACGAGGAGACTTCGAGGTATATCTGCCAGCGTCCGCAGACTCCGGAGTCCCCTTTTATCTTACTATGTTGTCTTCCTTATTTGCTCTAGACTCTGATGTATAGAGACATAGAGAATAAATTCTTAGAAGCCTGTAACTTATTTCTACCGGATTTTGGGAGTTGAAATTGTTTGCATTGTAGTTTAATTATTTCAGATATTTATTATTATTCCGCATTGATAGGATTACCTAGTCTTAGAGACTAGGTGCCATCACGACATCCTATGGAGGAAATTTGGGGTCGTGACAAGTTGGTATTAGAACTGATTTATTATTTCTAAGTATGGTGGATTTCGATATTATTTTTGGCATGGACTGGTTGTCGCTCTATCATGCTATTCTTGATTATAACGCCAAGACGATGACATTGGCTATGATGGGTCTACCGCAGCTAGAGTGGAGAGGTACCTCAGATCATGTTCCTAGCAGGGTTGTTTCATTTCTTAAAGCTCAACGAATGGTTGAGAAGGGCTGTGATGCGTATCTGGCCTATGTGAGAGATGTTAGTATTGATACTCCTACTGTAGAGTCAGTTCCTGTAGTAAGGTATTTTCCTGATGTATTTCCAGCAGATCTTCCGGGTATGCCACCCGACAGGGATATTGATTTTGGTATTGATTTATTACCGGGTACTCAGCCCATTTCTATTCCACCATACTGTATGGCCCCAGCAGAGTTGAAAGAATTAAAAGAATAGTTACAGGAATTGCTTTATAAGGGTTTCATTCGGCCTAGTGTATTGCCGTGGGGTGCTCATGTCTTATTTGTAAAGAAGAAGGATGGTTATATGCGGATGTGTATTGATTATCTCCAGTTGAACATGGTTACAGTGAAGAACGGGTATCCATTACCACGTATTGATGACTTATTTGATCAGCTTAAGGGTGTCAGGGTATTCTCTAAAATTGACTTGCGTTCAGGCTATCATCAGTTGAAGATTCGGGAGCCAGATATTCCGAAGACTGCTTTTAGGACTCGGTATGGTCATTATGAGTTCCTTGTGATGTCTTTTGGGCTGACCAACGCCCAGCACCATTTATGCACTTAATGAATAGTGTATTTCAGCCCTATCTTCATTCCTTCGTCATTGTGTTTATTGACGATATTCTGGTGTATTCCCGGAGTCGGGAATATCATGAACAACACCTGAGGACTGTGCTTCTAGATTTTGAGAGAAAGGAAGTTATATGCAAAATTTTCAAAGTGTGAATTCTGGCTTGATTCAGTGGGATTTTTGGGTCATATAGTTTCATGCGAAGGGATCAAGGTAGATCCAAAGAAGATTGAAGCCATGCAGAGTTGGTCCAGACCGTCCTCAGTTACGGAAATCTAGAGTTTTCTTGGTTTGGCTGGGTATTATCGCCGATTTGTAAAGGGTTTCTTTTCTATTGCTGCATCTATGACCAAATTGACCCAGAAAGGTGCTCCGTTCAGGTAGACCGAGGATTGTGAGGAGAGCTTCCAGAAGCTCAAGACAACTTTGACAACAGCCCCAATATTGGTATTACCTACAGGTACATGATCTTATACTGTGTATTGTGACGCGTCGCGTATTGGTCTCGACGTAGTGTTGATGCAAGACGGTAGGGTGATTGCCTACACCTCTAGACAGTTAAAGGTGCATGAGAAGAATTATCCTATACATGACCTGGAGTTAGCACCTATTGTTCATGCCTTAAAAATTTGGCGGCATTATTTGTACGGTGTACATTGTGAGATCTACACCGATCACCGGAGTCTACAACATATGTTCAAACAGAAGGATCTTAATTTGCGGCAGCGGAGGTGGTTGGAGTTGCTTAAGGATTATGATATCACCATTCTCTATCATCCTGGGAAGGCAAATGTAGTGGCTGATGCCTTGAGTCATAAGGCGGAAAATTTGGGCGGGCTTAGCATATTTACCGGTAGCAGAGAGGCCTTTAGCCTTGGATGTTCAGGCCTTGGCCAACTAGTTTGTTAGACTAGATGTTTTCGAGCCAAGCCGAGTTTTGACTTGTGTGGTTTCTCAGTCTTCTCTTTATGACCGTATCAGGGAACGTCAGTATGATGACCCCCATATGCTTTTCCTTAAGGACACAGTTCAGCACGGTGATGCCAAGGAAGTCACTATTAGAGATGAAGATGTATTACGGATGTAGGGTAGGCTATGTGTGCCAAATGTCGATGGTTTGCGCGACTTGATTTTCCAAGAGGCTCACAGTTCGCGGTACTCCATTCATCCTAGTGCTGCAAAGATGTATCAAGACTTAAGACAACACTATTGGTGGAGGCGGATGAAGAAATACTTAGTGGAATATGTAGCTCGGTGCCTAAATTGTCAGCAGGTCAAATATGAGCATCAACGACCGGGTGGATTGCTTCAGAAGTTGAAAATTCCAGAATGGAAATGGGAGCGGATCACTATGGATTTCGTTGTTGGGCTCCCACGGACTCAGAGGAAGTTCGATGTAGTTTGGGTTATTGTGGATAGATTGACCAAGTCAGCTCATTTCATTCCTGTGATTACTACTTACTCTTCAGAGCAGCTACCTCAGGTATATATTCGCGAGATTGTCAGACTTCACAGTATATCGGTATCTATCATCTCTGACTGAGGTACACAGTTTACCTCACTATTTTGGAGGGTTGTACATCGAGAGTTGGGTACTCGTGTGGAGTTGAGTACAACATTTCACCCTCAGACAGACGGCAGTCCAAACGCACTATTCAAATACTGGAGGATATGCTTCGTGCGTGTGTGATAGATTTTGGGGGGGGGTGCTTGGGATCAGTTCTTACCACTTGCGGAGTTTGATCACAACAACAGTTTCCAATCAAGCATTCATATGGCTCTGTATGAGGCCTTTTATGGTAGGCGATGCCGGTCCCCAGTGGGTTGGTTTGAACCGGGCGAGGTTATTGGGTACAAACTTGGTTCAGGATGTCTTGGAAAAGGTTATGTTGATTCAGGATTGACTTCGTACAGCCCAACCTAGACGGAAGAGTTATGTGAATCGGAAGGTTTGTGATGTTTCATTCATGGTTGGTGAGCGGGTATTGCTCCGAGTTTTGCCTATGAAGGGTGTGATGAGGTTTGGGAAGAAGGGCAAGTTGAGCCCTAGGTATATTGGGCCTTTTGAGATTCTTGAAAGGGTTGGAGAGGTCGCTTATAGACTTGTCCTACCACCTAGTCTCTCTGCGGTTCATCTGGTATTTCATGTTTCTATACTTCGAAAATATCACGGGGATCCGTCTCATGTGTTAGACTTCAGTTCGGTTCAGTTGGACAATGTTGAGGAACCAGTGGCTATTTTAGATAGGCAGGTTCGAAAGCTGAGGTCAAAGAACATTGGTTCCGTGAAGGTTCAATGGAGGGGTCATCCGGTTGAGGAGGTAACTTGGGAGACCGTGCATGATATACGCAGCCGTTATCCACACTTATTCACCAGCTTAAGTACTTTTTCTAACTCCGTTCGAGGACGAACATTTGTTTTAGAGGTGGACAATGTGATGACCCAAAATGTTATTGTTAAATTTAATAATTAATTATGTGTTCTAAGACCTAGAAAAGTACTATTTATCATTCCTCGACTTGCATGCGCAGTCCGTAAAATTTTTCGGAAAGTTTTCAGGTGAAAAATGGATTAAAATGTGAATTAGATGTTTAAAACACAATTGAATTGACTTTGGTTAAAATTTTGAGCAAATGGACTCGGATTAGTGTTTTGATAGTTCTGGTAGGTCCATATCGTGAATTGGGACTTGGGCGTATGCCCGGAATCAAATTCTGAGGTCCCTAGCCCGAGATATGGAATTTTGATGAAAAACTTAAAGTTTAAGTTCAAATAGTGACCGGGTGTCGAATTATGTGCAAATGACCTCGAAATAGAATTTTGATGATTCCAACATCTCCGTATGGTGATTTTGGACTTAGGAGCGTGATCAGAATTTTATTTGGAAGTCCGTAGTGGAATTAGGCTTGAAATGCCGAAAGTTGAATTTTTGGAAAGTTTGACCGGGAGGTTGACTTTTAGTTATCGAGGTCGGAATACGATTATGAAAATTGGAATAAGTCTCTTATGTCATTTATGAGTTGTGTGCAAAATTTGAAGTCATTCCGAATTGCTTTGATGTGTTTCGGCACAAGATATAGAATTTGAAAGTTCAAAGTTCATATATTTGGATTTGAGGTGCGATTCGCCGTTTTGATGTTGCTTGATGTGGTTTGAAGCCTCGAATAAGTTCGTATTGTATTTTGGGACATGTTGGTATAATTGATTAAGGTCCTGAGGGTCTCGGGTGGATTTCGGAAGGTAGACGGAAAATGGACTTTTAGTGACGGATGGGCAGAAACCTAAGGACCAAAAGTGATCATTTCATTCAATTCGTTTTGGATTTTTGGAGCACGATTCTTGGGCGATTTTCATGGGAAAATATTGGGGTAAGTGTTCCTTATCCTATATTGATTATATTTCATGATTCCATACTCATTTACATCATGAATCCGTGAATTTATGGAAGAAAAATCAAGATTTTTGCAAAATCTTCCAAAAATGAAAATTTAAGATTTGGAGGTCGAGTTGTTATCAGTATTTGGTAAAATTGGTATGGATGGGCTCGTAATTGAATTGGTTGTCGAATTTTATAAGTTTCTCCGAATTCCGAGATGTGGGCCCCACGAGCAAAATTTGAGCTAATTTCGGATTTTATTGAAAAATATAATAGTTTCTTATGAAATTGATTACTATAATTTTTGTTGACTATATTGAATTAATTATGACTAGATACGAGTCGATCAGAGTCAAAAAATCGAGGAAAAAGCATAATACTTAGTTAAATTGGAGCAAGTCGAGGTAAGTGACTTGTCTAACCTTGTGCGAGGGAAATTCCTCTAGGACTGATAATTGTAATGTGTGAAAAGTCGTGTGCACGGGGTGATGAGTGTGTACACGGGCTAAATGTGAAAGATTATATTTTAAATTGTGTAGATAACTGTTGCGCATTAATTAAATTATTTCATTTTGTTATATTCTTCATTATTGATTTAATGTTTATATTTTAAATTTGCTTGGCCTTTTTCTGCTAATTGTTTTATCTATTTAGTTGGAACTTGGTTTCTTTTATTCTATGCATTATTTGAAGGTTGATTTTATTTAAATTAAATATTATTAATATGATGTATTTAACATTTTTAAATTTGATATTGAAGCAGCGTATTAAAGATTTTGAAATATTATTTTTCTAAATTATTTACTCCTGAATATTTTTGTAAGATTTTCGTACTTAGTGTGATAGAGCAGTGAGATCTTTATTGTGGAAAAATATTATTGTTGAATTATTTTGACATGAGCCGTGAGCTCTTTATTGTGGAAAAATATTATTGTTGAATTATTTTGACATGAGTTGTGAGCTCTTTGTTGTGGAAAAATATTATTGTTGAGTTATTTTGACATGAGTCGTGAGCTCTTTATTGTGGAACAATACTGTTGATGAATTATTTTGGTAAGTTAAATTATTTGAGCACCTGAGGTGCAAATTGTGATATATTGTGATATTGATACGCATGCGGTGGTATAAGGTATGGATATTGAAACGCATGCGGTGAGATAAGGGTGGCTTGATACGCGTGGCTAGTAGGGGGAACTATTAGAAGTCATGCGGTGTGATAAGGATGGCTAAAACGCGGGATGCTATATCGGGAAAAATATTTTCTTGAAAATAAATTGTGAAGGCTCTCGCGGTAAGATAAGGAAATGAGATATTGTGAATTTATTTATGATTTGGAACTTCGAGGCGGTACCTCGGGAGTGCACTTGTTGATATTGATTTATGGCCGCAGTTGCCTTTGATTATTGTTGTGATTTTCTTCAAGTTGAAAAGAATTATGTTTTGTTTCCACGAGGTATTTATTTGCCATTATTTGATGTAATTAAATGTGACATACTACTTGATTCATTTTCATTATCATTTTATCTTATAATATTGTTTAAACATTTTACCATGCCATTATTTATTCTCCAGTAGGGCCTGACCTGACCTCGTCACTACTCTACCGAGGTTAGGCTTGGCACTTACTGGGTACCGCTGTGGTGTACTCATACTACGCTTCTGCACATCTTTTTGTGCAGATCCAGGTACATCTTATCAGACCACGCATCAGTAAACTAGCTGTACGAGGAGACTTCGAGGTATATCTGCCAGCGTCCGCAGACTCCAGAGTCCCCTTCTATCTTACTATATTATGTTCCTTATTTGCTTTAGACTATGATGTATAGAGATATAGAGAATAAATTCTTAGAAGCCTGTAACTTATTTCTATTGGGTTTTGGGAGTTGAAATTGTTTGCATTGTAGTTTAATTATTTCAGATATTTATTATTTTTCCGCATTGATAGGCTTACCTAGTCTTAGAGACTAGGTTCCATCACGACATCCTACAGAAGGAATTTGGGGTCGTGACAATTTCCTACCCATAATAGCTTTTATGGGTAATTTCCTCTTTTTTCTCCTTTTCTATTTTATTTCTTTGCTTCTTCTTTTTTCCTTTTTTTTTTCTTTTCTCTTTTCTCATTTTCTTCTTTTTTCTTATTCTATTCATATTATTATTATTATTATTATTATTATTATTATTATTATTATTATTATTATTATTATTATCATTATTATTATTATTATTATTATTATTATTATTATTATTATTATTATTATTATTATTATTATTATTATTATTATTATTATTATTATTATTACCATAATTTAATTTCACACTCAATTTTGGCTCCTTCTTTTTTTTTTTTATTTGTTGTTCCTTTTTCTAATTTCATTTTACTCCTTTTTTTTCTTTTTTTTTTCTTTTTCTCTTCATAATTTAATTTTATTAACTATCTTTGCTCTTTTTTATTATTCTTCCTTTTTCATACAATAAGAAAATACAACTAATAAAGTAAATATTTGTTCACCTTTTTTTTATATAACTGGTATAATATATTAGTAGCTGTTGAAGTTTATTATTGCAGTATACTATGATACCTGCATGCTATATATAATATACTCGTTGGTTATATAACAACGAGTACTCTATTAAAAAATTGAAAAATGACCCATTAAATATTTCTTTGAAAGAATTTTAAAATATCAAATTTAACTATATTGTTACATTATAGCATATATTGTAATATTATGCAGTTGCAATAAATTACATACGATTGAATTAAATATTATATACCAAAATGGTATATAGTATGTTATTTTTGTAATGACCCGACTGATCGTTTTGAGTTCTAGCGCGCCGTTCGACAGTTTGAGGCCATGGGCAGCTTCACTTCAACTATTATGACTTGTACGTGCGGTCGGAATTGAATCTCGGGGAGTTCAAAGTTAATTTGGAAAGAAAATTCTCATTTCGGAAGCTTTAAGTTGGAAAAAATTGACTAAGGTGTGATTTTTGTGTAAACGACCTCAGAATCGAGATTTGAAGGTTCCAACAGGTTCATATGATGATTTTAGACTTGGGCGTATGTTCGGATCGGATTTTGGATGACCCGGGAGTGTTTCAGCGCCTATTGTGGACAGTTGATACTTTGGAAGAATTTCATGAATTTGGGTTGATCTGCATTTCAATGTTATCGATATCCGTTTGGGATTCCGAGCCTGAGAATAGCTTCGTATGGTGCTTCTAGTCATAGGAGCGCATCTCGATGTGGATTTGGAGGCCCGTAGGTCATTTTGGGGTCATTTGGCAAAAGTTGTAATTTGAAGGTTTTAGGAAAGTTTGACCGGGAGTGAACTTTTTGATATCGGGGACGGATAGTTGGAGTAGGTCTGTAATGTTGAATGCAACTTGTGTGCAAAATTTAAGGTCAATCGGACGTGATTTGATAGGTTTCGGCATCGAATGTAGAAGTTTGAAGTTCTAAAGTTCATTAAGCTTGAATTAGGGTGTGATTCATGGTTTTGACGTTGTTCGGTGTGATTTGAGACCTCGAGCAGGTCCGTGTTATGTTTTGGGATAGGTTAGAGTGATTTGATGGGATCCTGGTGGCCTCGGGTATGTTTCGGTATGGTATCAGATCAAGTCGAACTGTTTTGGAACTGCTGTTGCTGGTTCTAGTGTTGTCTTTCGCAAACACGAAGGGAGTCTCGCATTTGCGAAGAGGAATTTTGGGGCTGCGGGGAATTGACCTTCGCGAACGTGAGGCAGTTGACGCGAACGCAAGGAAGACGCTGGGCAAACCCTCGCGAACGCGACACAAGGGTCGCGAACGCAAAGAAGGAAGAGGACTGGGGGACCTGAAGCCATTTAGCCTTCGCGAACGCGAACGCGAAGCAGTAGGGCCTGAAGGCATCGCGAACACGAGGCTTTGGTCGCGAATGCGAAGAAGGGGGCGATTGTACTAGGCAGAATGTGTTTAAAACGGGATTTAGCCCATTTCACTCATTTCTCTCTTGGTTTGAGCGATTTTGAAGAGGCTTCAAGGGGATATTTTCATCATCCATGTTAAGGTAAGTGATTCCCACCTATTGCAAGTTAAATAATTGGATTATATATAGATTCTAACATGGAAATTCATGGAAAAATTGTGAAAATTTTGCGTTTTTGGTAGAAAACCTAGAAATTGGGATTTTTGCATTTTGACCACGTATTTGGGCATGGAATTGAGAATAAATCATATATTTGAGTTTGCAATATCATGGGTAATGTTTATCTTCAAATATTTTCGGAATCCGGGAACGTGGACCCGAGGGTTGCTTTATCGTCTTTTTGAGCGGAGATGAAAATTTGTCTAAATTAATTTGTTATGAGTATTAGAGTATATTTTTATTGGTTTGCACATTGTTTGACTAGTTTTGGAGAGACGGGCACCAGTTTGAGGTGTTAGAGGGGCTTTGGAGCCGGTTATGGAACTTTATAGCGAGGTAAGTCTCCTTTCAAACTATGTGAGGGGAAACTACCCCTAGGTGATATATTTAATGTGTTCAACTTGTTACGGGGACTACGTACGCACGAGGTAACGAGAGTCCGTACGTAGTTGGATTCATGTTATTGTCCGGGTAGACTTAGATTCGCATCATGCTGTACTTGTACTATAGGTATTATCCCTGCTTGTTTAATTCTTTTATTTCGCATTACGACTTGAGACTAGACATGCGTATGGTGATAGACTTGTTATTGTAGAGTTTTCGCGAGTTTTATAATTTGCCACGGAATAATGGTTTTTCTCTTACGGATTTCTCGCGCGTTATGTGTTTTCATCGAATAATTTTCCTTAAAAATTATAACTCACATGTCCATTCGTGCAGCTTTTTATTCCAATGGGATAAGGTCGTTCGTCACGGTAGAATATATGTACCACACTCTCATGGGAGCGGGTCATTCGCCTCGGCAGTTTAATAGATGCATCTATGGTTCGTGCCGTTCGACCCTCGGCAATGCACATTTTAAATATTTATGTTGGATCGGGCCGTATGCCTCAATATTTCTATACAATATCCTCATGAAATCGTGCGTAATATTTGGTCCTCATGAAATTGTATTCCGGACAGATGTTGTTTTTTATTTTATTTCCTAGCTAATACTCATGCACTTGTGACACCGGATTTTGGGGGTGCTTACGGGTTACTCATTAATGTAGTTGCGAAAAATAATTTCATTCGCTTTGTAAATCCCATTTTGTACTATGTAATTAAAGAATTTTTTTATTTAAAATACTAATATGAGTAATTAGGATAATCATTTATTGTTAGCTTGCATGACAACGGTGTTAGGCTTCATCACGACCTTTAATATAATGGATTTTGGGTCGTGACAATTTCGGTATATAGTATAAATTAGTCTTCTTCACTAGTTCAACTCAATTTCAACCTAAATTTCAAAAATCTACTCCAAATATTTTACCAAATTGACTCAAACTTTAGCCACAATATCCAATCAAATATTTCAGACTAAATATTTTGGTTTAAGAAAAAAATTGAAAAATATATGAGAACCCTAATGAAAAATAAAAAAATAACTCAATGAAAAATTCAATAAATTCTAAAAGGACCAAATTGTAGTAGTATATTGTTACATTATATAGTATACCGTTGGAATAAATTGTATACCAAAATGGTATATAGTATACTATTTTGGTATACAATACAAATTCTTCTTCGTCAGTTCAATGAAAAAATTATACACTATTGAATTAAATATTATATATCAAAATTGTGTATAGTATATTATTTTGATATGTAGTATAAATTAGTCTTCTTCGCTAGTTCAACTCAATTTCAACCTAAATTTTAAAAATCTACTTCAGAGTTTCCACCAAATTGACTCAAACTTTAGCCACAACCTCCAATCAAAAATTTTATACTTAATATTTTTGGTTAAGAAAAAACATGAAAAAATATATGACAACTCCGTTGAAAAGTTAACAAATAACTCAATGAAAATTTCAATAAATTAAAAAAAGGACCAAATTGTAATAGTATACTGTTACATTATATAGTATACTATAACAATATACTATTGGAATGAACTATATACCAAAATAGTATATAGTATATCATTTTGGTATGCAATACAAATTCTTCTTCGCCATTTTAATACAATAAATTATACACTATTGGATTAAATATTATATACCAAAATGGTATATAGTATGTTATTTTGGTATATAGTACAAGTTAGTCTTCTTCGTTAGTTCAAGTCAATTTCAACCTAAATTTTAAAAATCTACTCCAGATTTTCCACCATATTGACTCAAACATTATCCACAACCTCCAATCAAATATTTTAAACTAAATATTTTGGTTTAATTTGTTTTTAAAAATATGAGAACTCCGATGAAAAGTTGAAAAGAAATCAATAAAAAAAATTAAAATTCTAAAAGGACCAAATTGTAATAGTATACTGTTACATTATATAGTATATTGTAACAGTATACCGTTGGAATGAACTATATACCAAAATGGTATATAATATATAATTTTGGTATACAATACAAATTTTTCTTCACCAGTTCAACACTTCAACACAATAAATTATATAATATTGAATTAAATATTATATATCAAAATAGTATACAAAATGTTATTGTGATATATAGTACAAATTAGTCTTCTTCACTAGTTCAGCTCAGTTTCAACCTAAATTTCAAAAATATATTCCAAAATTTTCAAAAAATTAACTCAAACTTTAACCACAACCTCCAATAAAATATTTTGACCTAAATATTTGGGTTTAAGAAAAACATTTAAAAGACATGAGAACTTAAAAAGTTGAAAAGAACTCATGAAAATTTAAAAAATTAAAAAAGGACCAAATTGTAATAGTATATTGTTACGGTATACTGTCGGAATAAATTGTATACCAAAATGATATATAGTATATAATTTTGGTATACATTACAAATTCTTCTTTTCCGGTTCAACTCAGCTTTAACCCATATTTCAAAATTCTACTGCAAAATCTCCACCAAATTCGCTCAATGTTTAGCTACAACCTCCAATTAACATTTCAAATAAACCCATGCAAAATTAGATCAAAACAACTACAAATTCAACAAGCCCAATTTATGAGTTTCAAGGTTCAAGGTGCTTCAATGGTGGATTTGACCCTTTCAATAACAAACCCATGAAAATCAGCATTAACACTATAATCCGAATGTCAAAAAAGAACACCAAACGAATTTCAATAACAAAATATTTCAAACACACATCAAAAATTCAGATCTAAAATTTTGAATTCATACATATAAAGTTCCAATTTTTTTCTTCAGATCTGAAATTGGATCCACTACTTTGGAGTATTTCTCTATTGAATAATAGATAGAGACTCACCGAGAACTTTTTCCTACTTAATTTTCTTGCCAATGATATATGAAAGAGAGAATTTAAGGATAAACGGAATTGCTATTGTTAGAAGAATATGAAGAGAAAATGAATTGATGTCGTAATTTTGATATATAGTATATAATTTTGGTATATATTGTAAATTCTTCTTTTCCGGTTCAACTCATCTTTAACCCATATTAAAAAAATCTACTGCAAAATCTCCACCAATTTTGCTCAATGTTTAGCTACAACCTCAAATTAACATTTCAAATAAACCTAGGAAAAATTAGATTAAAACAACTACAAACTCCACAAGCCCAATTTATGAGTTTCAAACTTCAAGGTCCTTCAATGGTGAATTTGACCCTTTCAATAACAAATCTATGAAAATCTGCATTAACACTATAATCCAAATGTCAAAGAAGAACACCAAATGAATTTCAATAACAAAATATTTCAAACACATACCAAAAATTCAAATCTAAAAATTTGAACTCATACACATAAAGTTCCAATTTATTTTTTCAAGATCTGAAATTGGATCTACTACTTTGTAGTATTTCTCTATTGAATAATAGATAGAGACTCACCGAGAACCTTTTCCTACTTAATTTTCTTGCCAACGATATATGGAAGAGAGAATTTAAGAATAAACGGAATTGCTATAGAAAATGAATTGATGTGGTAAAAGGAAGAAAGAGAAAATGGGGAGAAAAACAGGGGAACATATAAGGCAGCTTTAAACTACAAAATTACAGAGAAAGAATGATAGGTAGGTCGGGTAATTAATATGGGTTCTCATACCCCTTTTTCTACCCGCAAGGTAATATTGTGTGGATTAAAGGGTTTTTCCAATTAAAGTGACAAAATTGAGTAGGGATTATTTTATTTACAAAGTCGCCACTTGAAATTGATTTTTATTGGTGTTCCAAGTCACCTTTTATTTGAATCCCTAATCAAAGGAAGATTTGACTCTATTATTATTGATCTGCGAAAACAAAGTCCGGATAAGGAATTCTGTTAATCGGGGAGAAGGTGTAAGGCATTCCCCGAATCCGTGGTTCTAGCACGGTCCCTTTTATTGACTAAAATTTGACTTGAATTATTTTTGGATAAAGTGTGTATTATTTGCCTTAAGTTACTATTGTCTAGTACCGCTTAATAATTAATAATTTTGGCCTAGGAGCGTGCAAGCACACAAGGTCCTTATTTGATTATATGTATTAAAATAAAAAATATGTCGGTACACATGGTTTAAATACAATTAATATTGAAGAGTCAAGGAGCGGGAATGCACACATGACTACTTTATTAAAAAAAATAAAAAAAATAAAAATAACGACCAAGGACCGTGTATGAACACATGGTCTACATCTCAAACGTGCCTAAAATTGCCTATCGCTTAAATTAATTAAAAAGCGCTTCTTTTTTATATTTATTACTTGTTCGACTGAAAAAAAATAATATTATTATTAAAAATAATTTTTAGTAATGCAAGACTTTAAACCCGGGTAAACTTATGTTAAACTTTTATGGTATTGGGCCATTTATTTTATTTAACAAAAGACAATTTATTGGTTTTAAAGAAAATGCCCATCTTACTTTCTATTGTCATTGGGCCTACAAATTTCAGCTTATTTGGCCTATGTTGCTTAAGAGCCTCGATGACCGAGACAACACGAAATAACAAGTATTCTTCTAAGCCCAAATTGCTTATTACATTGATGTCCAAACTAAAAATAATTTTTTTTTCATAAAAGAAACTTACATTCTAATTATTATCTTTTATCTTCTTAACCAACTTATTTCTTAAAGACTAACATAATATTTCTACTCATCTACATCAACATGGCACTAATCAAACTACACTCATTAACAACATAAAAATCATGACTAAATATAAAAAGTACAAAAAACGGTAATACTTCAATGCTAAAGAGAAGAACTATATTAAGTATAACATTATGTTGCCTATAATTTAAAGCATCAAAATATTTGAAATTAGAAGTCTTTCTTAGATAATTATACATGAACCATGAAAGTAACTCACGAAAAAAAGAGCCCAAACTAAACAAACATGGTTAAAAGTGGGTTCTTTATCTTTTCCTTAAACTAAGTAATCTTAACAGAATGCAATTTCAATCACATATATAAAGAAGAAAATAATAATTTAACTAATCTTTAACAGATTTACATAATGATAATACTAATATAACATTCATCTTGAAACAAAAATCAGATCCAATATATTCCATCAACCAAACCAGGATCAAATCCTTCTTATTATCATCAAGAATCTGCAATATAAGAATTTGAAAGTTACCTGGTTTGTAGAATAATAAAATACAGCAGTGCAGCAACAAAAACTCAGCAGCAAATACAGTAGAAACATCAGCAACTCAAGTGTTAAGACAACCCAGAAAACTCAACAAAAATGCTTGAAACTGGTAGCTATCAACTTCACAAATTGCCTAAGGGATCTTTCTATTTTTCTCAAGGTTTTTTGCACTCAAATAAACCTCAAAAAATACTGAAATTTCAGCTTGTTGTATGTATTAAGTTGCTGATTTTTCTCAAAGATATATGTCTTTTTTGCAACTCTCCAAGATGTGTTTAAGTATAAGATAGAGTGTCCCCCTTTTCAGTAAGTAAGGAACTCTCCATTCTAAGTGTAAGACAGTCTCTTTTATAGCAGAAAAATAGCCCTTTCAATAGGCAAATAAAGTTAAATTTTTGGACAGATTTTGGTGAACCAAAAATCTGTCCAAAAAACTGACTTTGTGTGCTAAACACTGTTCAAGGTATGTCCCAAAGGTGAAAGGACAACCTGAAAATTTGCTGTGTCAGATGCAAAGAGAAAAAATGTCCTTTCAGCCACCCTACTAGTAAAAGTAAGCTACTATTACCCTATTTTGTGATAAAATAAACTAAACTTCAGATTTTAAACATCAACAACAAACTACTTGCTCAACACAAATCAAACTTGGACAACTATGAACTGACAAAGCATAGACGAGACTAAAAATGTAATTGAACTAAGTATTAAAACCAACTAAGTATTAACTAATACACTAAAGATCATGTTTAAATCAATAACGAATCTAACAAACCACTAAACTAAATAGAGATAGCTAATTAAATAAACCTAACTTGAAACTCTAATTAATAAGAAATAACCAAAACAGAAAAAATAAAAAAATAAAAAAAAAAAGAATCAGAAACTAATCTACTAAATAAAAAAAATCAGAAATTAATTAAAGAGATGACGATTATACCTAACAAGTATGCTTGAAGCCGAAAAATAGCTAAAATGGGGGTTCGGGGTGGTCGCCGGAATTTGACCGGATTTTTAGTTGCCGGATTTTTGGGATGGAATTGACATCAATAGGTAGGTCTTGATGAGCTCTATCTGTTGATGTAGGTATTGTGGGGGTGGTAGTGGCCGGAACTTCAAGATTTTGGGCAAAAAAGCGACGGCTAAAGTTTCTTAGATCTAAAATTCAAGGAGTTTGAGGGTTTTTTTGAAGGAATTGGTTTGGAGATATGGGAAGAGGAGGTTGTGGAGATTATATGGTGTTAATTTGGAGGTGTTTGGAGGTGGTCCGCAGCCGATGGCTGATTTCCGGCGGCGGCAGCGGCGGTGGAGAGAAGAGAGAGAAGAGAGAAAGAGTTATGGGTGAAATGAGAAAAAATTTCAGATTTTTGAGGCTTTAAATACCTCTTGAGAGATCAAATACGGACCATTAGATCAGTGAGTGATCAATGGGTGAGATTTGATCTTGGGTCACTTAATGAAACGACGTAGTTTTGAGGCAAAACTACGTCGTTCCGGACCCTTTCAAAGGTAGCCCCTTATCTTGCACTTTTGGCCACTTTCTCTTTCAAATTTAGCCCAATTTCTTTCTTAATCCTATTTATTAAACTAAATTTACACAAACAAACAAATTAATTAAGTAACTTATTCAAATGATCAACTAACTAGATTAATTCACCAACTGAATAGTTAGTTAATTCCTAAAATGCACAAATAAAGAAAAAACTATTTTTTGGTATTTTTATGATAGGAAATATGCAATCAAAGACACAAAAATTGGGAAATATAATTAAAGCAACAAAACACTAATGACTTTAGGAGGTGTTAAAATAGTACAAAAATTAGGTATTCACAGCTGCCCCTCTTTGCTCGAGAACATGAAGAGTTTTCGTGCAAAGAAAAGTGAATGCCATGGCTAATTTTTGCTCACATATTACTCCAATGAAAGCATTTTTTTTAAAATGGTGACCGAACCCTGCTTCCGAGGTAGCCTACATATCCTTATTTAGAGGAATCAGGTCAGTGTAGTTCTGGGAAAATTTGGTAGCTGGGACTACCAGACACTAGATTTAAGACTGTTGTTGTTGCTGTTACTGTTACTTGCTGCTTGCATCAAAAGGAAAAGAGAAAGAACTACATATGTCTGGAAACTAAGAGTTACAAAATTCCTAATCTATGTGTCTTGTGGAGTCAAATCTTGATTCTTGACCTGCTCGCTTGTGTTGACCTTATATTGGATCTTGATGCTCTTTGAGGAAAGGATCATGGCCCATTCTCGATTGCTTGCTTTTCGGATCAGAGTTCGGGAAAATGAAACTCGAGAAGCTGGGCTGCTGACACATTATCCAAGCTAACTCCAACTATCTTGTGACCGAAAACTTCTTTATTATGATGAGAAAGCTGAAACTGCAAGCTTTAATCGTCACAACATGTGCTCTACGGCAGGGCCTGCAAAGCCATCAAAGACAAACAAAACGAACAAAATTTTCTGCCCCAATTTGGCACTAAGAAAATCTTGCGAGTTATTGGGTAAACCTGCAGGTCAACTTATTTTATTTGAAAGATCCAAAAATGAAACAAAAGGCTCCGAAAAGGATGTTCTTATCTTAGGTATAAAATTGATATAACTTGGACTTAGGAGGTGCGTGTCCCATGGGTATCATTGGAATGGCTGTGAGATTGAAGGACTCGAACTAGGAATTGCATCTCCTTGGAATAATGACTCATATTAGGGAGTGCATCTCCTATTAAAATGAATACGGTTGACTCAAGCTAGGGAGTGCGTCGCCTACGAGTGAGGTTGAAAGACTTGGAGGGAATGTAACCAGGGGTTGACGCCCTGTGTCACTGAGAATAAATGTAACCAGGGATTGTCGCCCTGTATCACTAACAAAGAATGTAACCAGGGGTTGGCACCCTGTATCACTAAGGGGGAATATAATCAAGGGTTGGCGCCCAAACTAGGAAGTGCGTCTCCTACGAGTGAGGTTGAAAGACTTGGAGGAAATGTAACCAGGGGTTGGGGCCTTGTATCACTGAGAACAAATGTAACTAGGGGTTGGCGCCCTATATCACTAACAAAGAATGTAACCAGGGGTTGGCGCCCTGTATCACTAAGGGGGAATATAATCAATGGTTGGCACCCTGTATCAGTGAGAAAGAATGCAACCAGGGGTTGGCACCCTGTATTACTAAGAGAGAATATAGCCAGGGATTGGTACCCTTTATCGCTGAGAGGGAATGTAACCAGGGGTTCGTACCCTGTGTTACTGAAAGAAGTGTAACCAGGGGTTGGCACCCTGTATTACTGAGAAGGAATGTAACCGGGGGTTGGTACCCTGTATTACCGAAAGGAAACATAACCAGGGGTTGGTAACCTGTATTATTAAAATGATTGTAACCAGGGGTTGGCATCCGGTATTACCGAAAGAAATGTAACCAGGGGTTGGCACCCTGTATTACTGAACGGAGCGTAACCAGGGGTTGAAAGAGTTCTACCTAGGTTAAACTACGAAAAACAAGCCTGGGCGAAGAGTACTTCTACCCGGAACTATGAGATGGATCCCCCTAGGCGAAAAGGTTTTACCTTGGTTAAGCTACGAAAAACAAGCATAGGCGAAGAGTACTTCTACCCGGATCTATGAGCTAGATCCCCCTAGGCGAAAAGGTTCTACCTGGGTTAAGCTACGAAAAGCAACCTGAGCGAATAGTACTTCTACCCGGAACTATGAGCTGGAGCCCCCTAGGCAAAAATATTCTACCTGGGTTAAGCTACAAAAAAACAATCTGGGCGAAGAGTACTTCTACCCGGAACTATGAGCTGGATCCCCTTAGGCGAAAATGTTCTACCTGGTTTAAGCTATGAAATTGGGAGGTGTGGACAGTATTGATGCATGCTACGAATAAAGGAAAGTGGAGATTTCGCGGAAACTTACCTTTGGTGACATTCGCCCTTTGAGAATTGCCATTCTGCACTGCTTTGATCCTGCTTCAAACAAAGAAAAATTTGTGAGCTTTTAAAGTGGTGGTCGGTTTGTGGCCTTGATGCCCTTAGTAGTTTGAATTCATCCCTCCGCTGTCGAAGAACTGATTTTGTCAGTGTGATACCGAGGTTCCCGAATAGTTTGTATCGCTTTCTAGAGACATTGTCTTTCTGACGTTGCCCCTAGCTGTTTCATACCCGGATGTCCATGGTACCGCTAATCCTTGTACCTAAGGCAAGGCAATTTTCCTTTAAAATCAAACTTAGTTGTCTTTCACCTAGAACCAATTTCTGACTGTAGTGCTTATCAACTTTTCCCATGAAGCAAGTCTTGCTTAGGCGACCTTTTCAGTTTCTTTGAGACACTTTGTCCGCCTTATCAAAAGAGATCACATTTGGATTCCTGCCTTCGTCACTGCCGTATACGCTCCAAATTATGCTCGGTATTACGGGGAAACTATAGCCAGTTTTGCAGCCATTTTTTTTTGCTTTGCTTTTGATGCAAGATTAGACCAAAAGGGAATATAAGAAAAATTATGGAAAAGAATAGAAGAGCAATTGGAAATGAAAAGGAATTGTGTCTAAATAAAAGGTATCCCTTTTGGGGAAAGAAATAAGGAGACTTATCTGGAGATATGTGCCGACTTCAATGAATCATGACATGCATTTTGGACTAGACGCCTGATCTGTCTAAGCTGTCTAATTCTCAAAATACGTCGCAAATGTTCACCTTGAAACTGTCTTAGTTGTGCTCATGCCGGAGCATCGAAGACCCTCATTCGGCTAGTAGCGCCCTTTGCGGGTTTTCGCTAACTGACCTCTCTCATTTCTCTAATCACTGGCGCCTTACAGTGCCCATACGGGTTTTAACCGATAAGATCTCTCATTTCTTCTTCTTCTTCCTTTTTATTTTATTTTTTTAACTAAGATATGACACGCGGAAGGTTGGCCAATGCCCGTGGCATGGGGACTTCAAGTATTCTCAGAGATCGATCAGAAGTTCTTAACAGGAAAAGGCGAAAGGAACCTTGAACTGAATTACAACTTTTGGAACTGTTTCTACAGGAAAAAACCGTAAGATAAAACCAAACTTCTGCCCCAGTTTTGGAGTATTGGGAATATGGATTTTTGTTGCGATGGGACCGAACCCAGGGTAAGGCTGCCTACGTATCCTTTCGGAATCACGTCGGACGTAGTTCAATGACTCAGAAAATTTGTTGTTTGACTTTTTTTTTTTTTTGGGTAAGTACACATGTTCCAAAAGGTGGAAAACAAGGAAGAAGAAAACATACAACTTAAAAGGGGTAACAAAAAGGGTGACACTTGCTTGGAATAACGAGCAATGGTAGCCTTCGTCATCTCGATCTAAGAAAATCATGCGTGAAAGTTCCACAGTGGGTATATATCAGAGATAATATCTTTTGACTGCATCTTCATTAATAGTCATGTCTGGTACTCGTCCTTCTTCATCTACCAAGTGCAAGGCCCCTTTTGGTAACACTTTCTTGATGATGTAGGGTCCTTTCCAGTTTGGGGCGAACTTTCCTTTAGCTTCTACTTGGTGTGGAAGAACGTGTTTCAAAACGAGTTGGCCTACCTCGAAGTACCTTGGACGCACTTTCTTGTTGTAAGCGCGTGCCATTCTTTGCTGGTATAACTGGCCAAAGCACACTGCTGCTAGCTGTTTTTCATCAATCAACATTAATTGTTCTAATCGGGTCTTTACCCATTCTGTATCTTCAATCTCCGACTCCACAATGATCCGAAGAGAGGGAATTTCGACTTCAGCCGGTATTACAGCTTTCGTCCCATATGCCAACAGATAAGGAGTTGCACCAACAGATGTGCGAGCAGTCGTGCGGTATCCCAAAAGAGCAAAAGGCAACTTTTCATGCCATTGTCTCGAACCTTGGATCATTTTCCTAAGAATCTTCTTGATGTTCTTGTTCGCCGCTTCAACGGCTCCATTGGCTTTTGGCCGGTAAGGGGTAGAATGGCGATGAATATTTTTAAATTGCTCGCATACCTCCTTCATCAAATGACTATTGAGATTGGATGCATTGTCAGTGATAATGGTATTTGGGATACCAAGGCGGCAGATGATGTTGGAATGAACAAAGTCTACCACTGCTTTCTTGGTGACTGCTTTGAAAGTGACGACCTCCACCCACTTGGTGAAGTAATCAATTGCAACCAAAATGAATCTATGCCCATTAGAAGCCTTTGGCTCAATTGGCCCAATAACATCCATTCCCAAGCAACGAAAGGCCAAGGAGAGGACATGGGATGCAACTCCAAAGGTGGCGAGTGAATAAGGTCACCATGAATCTGGCATTGGTGACACTTGCGAACAAAACTGAAGCAATCTCGCTCTATTGTAAGCCAATAATACCCTGCCCGCAGAATCTTCTTCGCCAAAACATATCCATTCATGTGAGGTCCGCATACCCCCGAATGCACTTCATTCATGATCCGCTCAGCTTCTGTGGCATCTACGCATCTCAACAAGTTCAAATCTGGGGTTCTTTTGTACAAAATTTCCCCATTCAGGAAGAAACCGTTGGCGAGCCGCCTTATAGTTTTTTTTATCTCCCTTAGCTTGCTCTGGGTATTCTCTCATTTTCAGGAATCGTTTTATGTCATGATACCATGGTTCACCATCTGGTTCTGTCTCAATTGTATTGCAGTAACCGTGGTGATTCCGAACTTGGATTTCTAGTGGATCGATATGGGTATTTCCCGGATAAGGGAGCATCGAGGCTAAAGTAGCCAAAGCATCGGCTAGCTCGTTGTGAAACCTAGGAATGTACATGAACTCGATGGTTTTGAATCTTTTGCTCAAATCTTGTACACATTGTCTGTATGGAATAAGCTTGATGTATCGAGTCTCCCATTCGCCTTGGGCTTGCCGGATAAGCAAGTCAGAATCTCCCATAACTAATAGTTCATGCACATCCAGATCGAGGGCCATTTTCAAACCCATGATACAGGCTTCGTATTTTGCCGTATTATTGGTACAGAAGAATCGAAGTCGGGCTGTTGCAGAGTAATACTGTCCAATAGGTGAGATGAGGATTGCCCCGATCCCAACTCCTTTGATATTGATAGCTCCATCAAAATACATTTTCCATAGGGGGTTGTCATCTGGAACTACTTCCTCTATTGAGTTGACCTCTTCGTTTGGGAAGTATGTGGTAAGTGGCTTGTACTCATCATCAACTGGATTCTCTGCCAAATGATCGGCCAAAGCCTGTGCTTTCATCGCGGTGCTAGTGACATAGATGATGTCGACCTCCGTGAGCAGGATTTGCCATTTTGCGATCCTGCCGGTAGGCATTGGCTTTTGGAAGATATACTTCAAAGGATCCATTCTGGATATGAGGTAAGTAGTATAGGTCAAAAGATAATGTCTCAACTTCTGAGAGACCCAAGTCAAGGCACAACATGTCCTTTCTAAAAGGGTGTACTTAACCTCATAATTGGTGAACTTCTTGCTCAAATAATATATTGCTTGTTCCTTTTTGCCTGTTGCATCATGTTGCCCCAGAATGCATCCAAAGGAATTATCCATCACCGATAGATATAAAAACAAAGGCCTACCAAGTTCAGGTGGGACCAGTACATGGGGTTTTGATAGATAATCTTTGATCCTGTCAAAAGCATTTTGACAATCGTCTGTCCACTTGATTGCAACATCTTTTTTCAGCAACTTAAAGATGGGCTCGCACGTGGTTGTTAGCTGAGCAATGAACTTACTGATGTAGTTCAACCTTCCGAGCAAACTCATGACCTCCTTTTTGTTCTTCGGGGGTGGAAGATCTCGAATGGACTTTATCTTAGATGGATCCAATTCGATGCCTCTCAGACTGACTATAAAACCAAGGAGTTTCCCAGATGGAACCCCAAACGAACATTTGGCTGGGTTGAGCTTAAGGTCATACCTTCGAAGCCGTTCCAAGAACTTTTTCAAGTCATTCACGTGATCAACCTGTGTCTTTGATTTTATGATGACATCATTGACATATACTTCAATCTCTTTGTGCATCATGTCATGAAAAATGGTGGTCATGGCCCTCATGTAAGTTGCCCCTTCATTCTTTAAATCGAATGGCATGACCCTGTAACAATAGGTACCCCACGGAGTGGTGAAAGCAGTTTATTCTGCATCACCCTCATCCATTAGAATCTGGTGGTACCCAACATAGCAATCCACGAACGACTGTATCTCATGCTTTGCGCAATTATCTACAAGAATATGGATGTTCGGCAAAGGAAAATTATCCTTCAGACTTGCTTTGTTTAGGTCTCTGTAGTCAACACAGACTCTAGTTTTTCCATCTTTCTTTGGAACATGCACAACATTTGCCACCCAGGTGGTGTATCGTACGGCTCTTACAACATTGGCGCTCAATTGCTTCATTATTTCCTCTTTAATTTTATCACTCATGTCCGCTTTAAATTTACGTTGCTTCTGTTGGACTGGTGGAAAATTAGGATACGTAGGAAGCTTAAGAACAACTAAATCGGTGCTTAAACTCGGCATATCATCATAAGACCAAGCAAACACATCTCTATACTGAAATAAAATTTGAATCAAATCATCTCTAGTTTTTTGTTCAGTGTGAATGCTTATCTTTGTTTCTCTCACTTCTTCATGACCTCCGATATTAATTGGCTCAGTTTCATTGAGGTTGGGCCTAGGCTTGTTTTCAAACTGTTCCAACTCTCTTTTTATTTCATCAAAAACCTTATCTTCATCATATTCGACCTCTTGATGCATTATTTCGAAATTAGATAGCTTTTTGAGATCTGGGCATGAATTCCGCATGCATGTCATGTTATTAAAGCCGGCATTAACAAAACTGAAATGGAAATAAAATGGCAGGAATTAGGAAAAGGAAAAGATACAAAATTTAATACGAAAATGAACTGCATTTCATTGAATTTGAAAGGATATAAGGGTTAACGTCAAAATAAAACAATCATACTAAGATATTTGGATTACAACCCTGAAAGTAAACCAAAGTACAAAAGAAAGAAGCTGCAAGAGTCAACTACCAAGACTCCTTCCTTGTGGGGAGAGGAGTTGCTTCCCAGTTATTGAGCATGGTTTCTGGGCCAATTAGTTGCATATCGGCATGACTAGTGCCTTCACCAGCCTGGATCATATTCACTTCAGAAAACATCTGCCTGAGGCCATGGAAAATTTCATCAATGTTTGCATGCGCCGAGGAATTTTGACCATGTTTGAATCGTGGCTCGACAAAAGTGTAGAAAATGTGAGGGATAGGTTGCTGCAAGACCCACCCATTCTTTTTGCGGTGCTTGGCTTTGTCTTCGTCTGCTTGTGTTAGCCTGAAGCCTAAACCAAAATTACCCCTATTACTAAACGAAGAAATGGGTTCTGAAATTCCTTGCAATGATGCCCCCAAACCTTTTCCTGGCTCATAACCTTGTCTCATCATAAATGCAGCCACCATTACGGATGTGGCGGAGAGACGCGGATGTAGAATGGGTTTTCCTTCCTCAACATGGTCCACAACAACTACTTCGAAAGCCTGATAGACAATAGACTCATATCCTTCCTTGGCCTCAATACATGGGATTAACGGGTCTTTATAAATGGATGACTCGTCTTCTCCGTGAACAATAATTTCTTGCATGTCGTGCTCGAATTTGAGCATCTGATGCAAGGTGGATGGCACAGCTCGGGCCGTATGGATCCATGGCCTTCCAAGAAGAAAGTTATAAGAAGTTTCCATGTCCACTACTTGGAAGACAATTTCAAAATCAACAGGCCCAATCGTCATGGTGAGGTTGATCTCCCCAATGGTATCTCTCGCTGAGCCATCAAAAGCTCGGATGCGAACATTGATGGGTCGGATCCTGTCTGTATTGATCTTCATGCTTTGCAAGGTAGAGAGAGCGCATACATCTACACTTGAGCCTCCATCAACCATGACTCGCTTCACATAATGCCCCTCACATTTGACAATCAGGTGCAAAGCCCTATTGTGACCGGATCCCTCCTTAGGAAGTTCATCATCAGTAAAGGAAATTTTGTTAACCTCAAAAAATCTATTGGCCATCTTCTCTAACTGATTCACGGTGGTATTCTCTGAGACATGTGCCTCGTTCAGGATTTGATTAGTACACGGGCATGCTCTCCTGAGTGTATAAGCAGAGATAACAGAGAGATTTGGGCAGGAGTCTTTCTTAGCTGGTCAATGATTGAGTAATCCTAAACTTTCATCTTTTTCAAAAACTCCTCCGCCTCTTCTTCAGTGACCGATTTCTTTATTGGAATTTGGCCTTCTCTGACTTGCTTAGCCTTCCTCAACTCTTCCGGAGAGTAACACCTCCCTGATCGAGTCAAACCTCCAGTTTCCCCCACTTCTTCTATGATTTCCTTACCTTTGTAGGTTACTACAGTTTTGTCGTAGTTCCAAGGGATGGTTTTTGTATTTGTTACACGGGGTTGTGTGGCAGGCTTGATTATGATCGGCTCTATTATACCCATCGTACCGCCCTGATTCTCCTTTGTGATGGGGTGACCTCCAAGGACGTATAACTTTGGGCTTGGAGCATTGGAGCGAACCTCCAACCTCGAGATTTTTGGAACAAATAAAGTTTCCCTCTCTGAGCTCTGGGCACCTTTCACAATCAACGGTGCATCTAGGCTTGGACTTACTTCCAGTTTGGTTCCCTCTTGAATTGTTACCACTGTCATTTCTGCTCGACCAAACGGCTTGTATACATGATCCCATCCAATCATTCCCACAAAATGAACACCATTGTGTACTGGCAACGGGTTATTGGTCACATTAGGAGGGTCCTCGCCATTCATGACTACAATCAATTTTTCAACAATGAGTCTTTCTACGACTCTTTTCAGGGTCCAACAGTCATTAGTGCTATGCCCCGGAGCACCTGAATGGTATTCACACCTAGCATTTACTTGAAATCCGTACGAATCAGGATGCATATGGTGGGGATCGATGGGTCCAATCACGCCCATCTACTTCAACTTCTTGAACAAACTAGAGTATGATTCAGCCAATGGAGTAAATGTTTCCACCGGCCTCTGCTCTCGACCATAATCCTGCCTAGGACGAGCATTGTAGGGTGCCCGAAAATTTTGCTACTGAGGTCGGGGGAATCTTGGAGCTGGTGCCCGTACTTGTTGATTGGGAGGACGAGCATATGATTGAGCATTAAACACTGTATATTGTGGCGGTCCCACAGAGTATTGAGGAATTGGCGGGGGATAGTAATGTTGAGGGTAGCTGGATTGCCCCTGCTGAACTTGCACATAAGGGTGCGATGCCCCTCTTTGAACTTCCCTGGATCCCGAAGTCATCATGGACCTTTCGTCTCTCTTCTTTCTATTTGCTAAACTTCCCGACCCATGTTGGATAGCTTGGGTGGTGGCTTTGAGAGCAACTTGACTTACAATTCTGCCAGTCTTGAGGCCATTTTCGACCATTTCTCCTATTTTGATCACTTCCGCAAAAGGTCTACCCATTGCGGGCATCATGTTCTGAAAGTAATCAGGCTCTTGGGCCTCTAGAAAAACAGTGATCAACTCGTGGTTATCCATGGGTGGATTAACTCTAGCTGCTTGCTCCCTCCACTTGATTGCATACTCCCTAAAGCTTTCAGTCGGCTTTTTCTTCATATTGGACCGGGTATTGCGATCCGGCGCAATATCTATGTTATATTGAAATTGTTTGATGAAGGCTTGGGTCATGTCGTCCCAGACATGCCAGTGAGAGATATCTTGGTCAATGAACCATTAGGAGGCTACCCCCACAAGACTTTCCCCAAAATAAGCCATCAGTAATTCTTCTTTTCCACCTGCACCCCTCAGCTGGTTGCAGTACCTTTTCAAATGGGCGATAGGGTCGCCGTGTCCATCATACTTCTCGAATTTTGGGGTCTTAAACCCTGGTGGCAAATGGATGTGAGGGAACATGCATAGATCACTGAACGAAACACTTTTGTGACCCCCTAGTCCCTGTATGTTCTTTATGTTTTGTTCAAGACTTTTCATTTTCCTGGCCATCTCATCCGGCTCAACCGTCTTGGCAAGCCTTTTGTTTTCCACTGGTGACTTGTACTGAGGAGTCTGATTATATGGAGTCGAGACCCCGAAAGCCATATTTGGTGAGTAGTATTGGCCATCATAAGCATGAGACGGCGGCTCATTGATTGGCCTCATCACAGGAGGTGGAGGCGGGATTGTGTATGCCGGTGCGCCAGACACGACTGGAGGAGTGTTCCTGACCGGTGCGACTGGAGGTCGCACATTAGAGGTACCCGGAGCAACGTGGAGGCTATAATTTGGCTCATACCCTGGTGGTAGGATGTGTTCCCTCATTGTATGGAGCGGTGGTTGAGTAGCCAAGGCTATGGTGGAAGTTCCCTCTGAGGGACCACGGGGTGGAGGCTGACCAGACACCCAAGCTTGATATACATCAGACAATTGCTGTCTCAATTTTCATATTTCCTCTGACTCTTGTTCAACTGATTGACCCTGGGGTCGTGAGTGATCAGCTCGATCTCATCATTGTTGGTCATTACTACTTCTCCCTTAGATCTAGTGAAGTAATGGTGTGTTGCCAGTTTCACCACAAACCAACCACCTTAAGCTTACTACGTAAGACACAACAAACGTGTTAGGGTTAAGCATTTTATAGATAAGAATCACACATAATGTGCCATGCTCCAATCATTGTCACTATTTCTAGCATGCTTTTGGAGGCTTCATGTTTCATTCCGGCTTATGAGGTTGCTTCTTATTGACGCTCTTATTTTCTTTTCTTTTCTTTTCTTTTATTTTTATTTTTAATTCACACCTCATTTTGATCTCTTATCTTAGAATCATTGAAAAATATTTTGATCGAACCTTTTTTGGGTTGCCTACGTATCATGTCGCCACATGAATCAGATCATTACGTAGTTCAGGGGGAAATAATAATAATTATTTTTTAATATTATTATTGAAATTGACTCTAAAGACATAAGTATGACAGAAAATGCGACAAATATAAAATTAAAAATGCGACAAATGAAAAATGAAACTACAAACTAATTGACTGCACTAAAACTTTAATCTTCAATGGTATTCTTGCTTAAACTGATATCATCAAAGGTCTGTATCCCTTGGCCTCCACTCTCCCCCCAAAATCTCGTACAAATTCTGAAACACTGCCGACAACTGTGGAACGAGGGTACGTGCTTGTTGACCAACTTTCTCATTGTTTAGATGACGATGATCGTTGTGAATATATGTTGCTTTCTCTGCCAATTGAAGTACTTGCTCTCTGGCTTGCCCCATATTCACGTGACAATTTGTAACCATATCTGGGTAGTGTTGAGGGCGTTCCCCATTTGTGTCTCGCGTCCCTCGTATTCTTCAATACAGCAGTTTAGCACAGCTCTCTCAATCATCCACTGACGTCGCTCTGCCTTAAAATATGTATGTTGATGACCTCTCTTATGCCTTTTTATTTCTTCCAATTGTGCATGAAACTGACCCTTTGTGTGTATCCAATAGGCCCTTTCTCTTTCAAACTTCTCTCTCTGCTGATCAAACTCCAATTGTTGTTGGTGCGCATCCTCTTCAACGATACTCAAGTCTTCTTGTAGCTTATGTATTTCAGCATTTTTTTTGCCTCAGCTCTTCTAACTAAACCAATAGTGCTTGACAGTTCTTCTTCTAAGCGGGCCGCCTCATTTTTAGCATCATTTAGATCTTTATCCATGACTCGTAAGGTAGATTGATAATCTTTCTCAATATTTAAACGAATCTGAGCGACTACGGCTTATAGTTGGGCTTGTTGTTTGGATATGGTCATCCGGGCATGCTCCAATTCCTCTTTTACCTTTCTATAGCTCTTTGATCATTTCTCCTCCTATTGGACCCTTCAGGCCCATCTCTAAGCGACGAAGGGTCATGAAACCAGGTGATATATTCAGGGATCACCTCTCCACGATCTCGGTCTTCTACCATATCATTCAACTCCGAGACTTACCAAATTTTCATAATTTCTTCTTCGTCATGAGGTTGATCTTTACCAAAATCATATCAGAACTTGCTCATATCTCGTGTTGGTGTCACCTCCTGTAGTCGTGCAAATTGGCGCATTACCCGAAGTGGAGCATAAGACTAAACACCATCCAATCCTATGAGTACCAAATAAGAATGGTATGCAGACTCACAAATGACCTCTTTAGAGGAGAACCAATCATAGTTCCAAGTGATTCGTTTGGCAGATAGAGTAAGAAGTAGTTCTTTCCAGGCGCCAATCCCCTCTGGTAAGTCACATTCGTCAATTTTTTTCTGGTGATCATAAGTATGATTGGGCCATAGCTCACTAAAATTAGTGATCGTAGGATGACGATAGAAATGCTCCATAAACCATATCTGTAACAAAATGTTGCAACCATCAAAGTTTCGTGTGCCCATTTTACATCTAGTTAAAGCACGAAAAATGCAAGAAAGAATCATAGGGACCAAAGTATAATCACCCCCTTATGAGGTCAGAGCCTCAACTACACCTGCCAAGCGGATGTCAATGCGTCCCTCTCTTTCCGGGAAACCTACACGCCCCAAAAAGGTGACCATAAATGCAAACCTTCTATGTACCTTCTATGTTTCCTTATCTTCCTTTGATTTCAATTTTTCCACATTCCTTTCGAAATTGCATTCTAGGCCATACAACTGAAACAAAAAGCCCAACTTAACCCATTTGCCTCCTAGACCTTCATATTGTCCGTAATTTATGTTCAAAAGCTTCAGAAACCTACCCTCGTTCACATTTTTTGGTACTATGGGCCTTTGGCGGCGAAGATTGCGGCCCCACCCCTGGAAATGGGTGATTTCCTCTAAGGTCGGAGTCATTTCACAGTCGATAAAACGGAACACATTGTTTTCAGGATCCCAGTGCGGAATCAAAGCTTCAATCACATCCCTCCTCGGCTTTATAGTAATCATGTGAACCAAATGTCCCAAGTATTTCTTTATCTGGTTTCGCTCATATTCCTTAAGGTCTCTCCACCAATCCCACAACAACTGTGGTATCTGATCGACAATCAGAAAATCTGGTATCCCTTCTGATCTAGGCCTCTTTTCAGACTTACCTCTTTCCCCACTCATGGTATACCTGTCTACCCAGACACGGGGTTAGACTTTGATTAAACATATTATTGACACACAAACATTCCGATTTCTCGGGTTTTGACTCTTATAAAAGAAAAAGAAAAAGAAAAAAAAAAAGCTAAAATGTGAGACTAAAAAAAAGTATTTTTGGTTTTTTTTTTCGGATTTTCTAAGTAAATAATTGTAAATATGGAATTAAGGAAAAGGAAAATATTTTTTTGAATATTTTCTGAAAACTGGGCTGGAACCGATGAGGTTTGCCTACGTATCTCACATCCGGTGAGAATCAGACCCGCGTAGTTCGGTGATAAAATTTCCAATGAAACTAACTATATTTTCGCTCTTTATGAAAAATTAATCAAGGACACCAAACGCACCAAATCACTTCGGGCTTTTTTTTATTTAAAAAGAACGAACATTTGTATAGAAATCGGGAGCATTTTTTTATTTTTTTATTTTTATTTTTCTCTGCTTATTCAACTAATCCACCCTAAAGCCGGTCGACATGCAAGCCTCCTAAATAAAGTAACATGTAGCATATAAGTGAACGTTATGGTCTCAAAGAGGATACCTGTCTTATACGGACCTGGCCCCTGTGCCGAGTTTCGCTAAGTCAAATGCACGTGATGCAAATAAAGCGAACCTACTAGGGATATCCGGCATGAGGTATGTTCTTCTAGGTTTAAATCTTGATGGAGAAGGTGTCTAGAATGGCTTACTCGAGCGGACAACCCGAGCCGAGGAGCGTCAAGTGTCAAGCGTCACCAGTAGTAGAACAGCACTGGCTAGCTAACGACTCTCTCGCCTAAGCATGTGTGACTAAATCCTTCACCAGAAGCTGGTAGGCTAACTGGCTTTATCTCAAGACAGAAATGTTGTGATGCTGGTAGGCAAACACAATATAACTAACTATAAGAAGACTCAGAGGGGTGCGAGAGAGGATAAAGCCAAATAAAGTCAATATACAAGCTCGAATTCTTAATGTCCCCAGCAGAGTCGCCAGAGCTGTCACACCCCTTTTTCTACCCCCAAGGTAATATTGTGTGAATTAAAGGGTTTTTCCAATTAAAGTGACAAAATTGAGTAGGGATTATTTTATTTACAGAGTCGCCACTTGAAATTGATTTTTATTGGTGTTCCAAGTCACCTTTTATTTGAATCCCTAATCAAAGGAAGATTGGACTCTATTATTATTGATCTGCAAAAATAAAGTCCGGAAAAGGAATTCTGTTAACCGGGAAGAAGGTGTAAGGTATTCTCCGAATCCGTGGTTCTAGCACGGTCGCTTTTATTGACTAAAATTTGGCTTGAATTATTTTTGGATAAAGTGTGTATTATTTGCCTTAAGTTACTATTGTCTAGTACCGCTTAATAATTAATAATTTTGGCCTAGGAGCGTGCAAGCACACAAGGTCCTTATTTGATTATATGTATTTAAACAAAGAACGTGTCGGTACATATGGTTTAAATACAATTAATATTGAAGAGTCAAGGAGCGGGAATGCACACATGACTACTTTATTAAATAATAATAATAATAATAATAATAATAATAACGACCAAGGACCGTGTATGAACACATGGTCTACATCTCAAACGTGCCTAAAATTGCCTATCGCTTAAATTAATTAAAAAGCGCTTCTTTTTTATATTTATTACTTGTTCGACTGAAAAAAAATATTATTATTAAAATTAATTTTTACTAATGCAAGACTTTAAACCCGGGTAAACTTATGTTAAACTTTTATGGTATTGGGCCATTTATTTTATTTAACAAAAGACAATTTATTGGTTTTAAAGAAAATGCCCATCTTACTTTCTATTGTCATTGGGCCTACAAATTTCAGCTTATTTGGCCCATGTTGCTTAAGAGCCTCGATGACCGAGACAATACGAAATAACAAGTACTCTTCTAAGCCCAAATTGCTTCTTACATTGATGTCCAAACTAAAAATTATTATTTTTTTCATAAAAGAAACTTACATGCTAATTATTATCTTTTATCTTCTTAACCAACTTATTTCTTAAAGACTAACATAATATTTCTACTCATCTACATCAACATGACACTAATCAAACTATACTCATTAACAACATAAAAATCATGACTAAATATAAAAACTACAAAAAACGATAATACTTCAATGCTAAAGAGAAGAACTATATTAAGTATAACATTATGTTGACTATAATTTAAAGCATCAAAACATTTGAAGTTAGAAGTCTTTCTTAGATAATTATACATGAACCATGAAAGTAACTCACGAAAAAAAGAGCCCAAACTAAACAAACATGGTTAAAAGTGGGGTCTTTATCTTTTCCTTAAACTAAGTAATCTTAACAGAATGCAATTTCAATCACATATATAAAGAAGAAAACAATAATTTAACTAATCTTTAACAGATTTACATAATGATAATACTAATATAACATTCATCTTGAAACAAAAATCAGATCCAATATATTCCATCAACCAAACCAGGATCAAATCCTTCTTATTATCATCAAGAATCTGCAATATAAGAATTTGAAAGTTACCTGGTTTGTAGAATAATAAAATACAGCAGTGCAGCAACAAAAAATTCAGCAGCAAATACAGTAGAAACATCAGCAACTCAAGTGTTAAGACAACCCAGAAAACTCAACAAAAATGTTTGAAACTGGTAGCTATCAACTTCAAAAATTGCCTAAGGGATCTTTCTATTTTTCTCAAGGTTTTTTGCACTCAAATAAACCTCACAAAATACTGAAATTTCAGCTTGTTGTATGTATTAAGCTGCTGATTTTTCTCAAAGATATATGTCTTTTTTGCAACTCTCCAAGATGTGTTTAAGTATAAGATAGAGTGTCCCCCTTTTCAGTGAGTAAGGAACTCTCCATTCTAAGTGTAAGACAGTCTCTTTTATAGGAGAAAAATAGCCCTTTCAATAGGCAAATAAAGTTAAATCTGTCCAAAAAACTGACTTTGTGTGCTAAACACTGTTCAAGGTATGTCCCAAAGGTGAAAGGACAACCTGAAAATCTGTTGTGTCAGAAGCAAGGAGAAAAAATGTCCTTTCAGCCACCCTACTAGTAAAAGTAAGCTACTATTACCCTATTTTGTGATAAAATAAACTAAACTTCAGATTTTAAACATCAAAAACAAACTATTTGCTCAACACAAATCAAACTTGGACAACTATGAACTGACAAAGCATAGACGAGACTAAAAACGTAATTGAACTAAGTATTAAAACCAACTAAGTATTAACTAATACACTAAAGATCATGTTTAAATCAATAACGAATCTAACAAACCACTAAACTAAATAGAGATAGCTAATTAAATAAACCTAACTTGAAGCTCTAATTAATAAGAAATAACCAAAACAGAAAAAATAAATAAAAAAATAAAAAGAATCAGAAACTAATCTACTAAATAAAAAAAAATCAGAAATTAATTAAAGAGATAACGATTATACCTAACAAGTATGCTTGAAGCCGAAAAATAGCTAAAATGGGGGTTCGGGGTGGTCGCCGGAATTTGACCGGATTTTTAGTTGCCGGATTTTTGGGATGAAATTGACATCAATAGGTAGGTATTGATGAGCTCTATCCGTTGATGTAGGTATTGTGGGGGTGGTAGTGGCCGGAACTTCAAGATTTTGGGCAAAAACGTGGCGGCTAAAGTTTCTTAGATCTAAAATTCAAGGAGTTTGAGGGTTTTTTGAAGGAATTGGTTTGGAGATATGGGAAGAGGAGGTTGTGGAGATTATATGGTGTTAATTTGGAGGTGGTCCGCCGCCGATGGGTGATTTCCGGCGGCGACGGCGGTGGAGAGAAGAGAGAGAGAGAAGAGAGAAGGAGTTATGGGTGAAATGAGGAAAATTTTCAGATTTTGAAGTTTTAAATACCTCTTGAGAGATCAAATACGGACCATTAGATCAATGAGTGATCAATAGGTGAGATTTGATCTTGGGTCACTTAATGAAACGATGTAGTTTTAAGGCAAAACTACGTCGTTCCGGACCCTTTCAAAGGCAGCCCCTTATCTTTCACTTTTGGCCACTTTCTCTTTCAAATTTGGCCCAATTTCTTTCTTAATCCTACTTATTAAACTAAATTTACACAAACAAACAAATTAATTAATTAACTTATTTAAATGATCAATTAACTAGATTAATTCACCAATTGAATAGTTAGTTAATTCCTAAAATGCACAAATAGAGAAAGAACTATTTTTTGGTATTTTTATGATAGGAAATATACAATCAAAGACACAAAAAATTGGGAAATATAATTAAAGCAACAAAACACTAATGACTTTAGGAGGTGTTAAAATAGTACAAAAATTAGGTATTCACATGGGTGGAGTAGGTGGATATTGTAACTATTTTCAAAATGGGTAAAAGCGGGTAAATATTTTGATTTTTATGGGTATATAGTGATGTTTCCCCTAAATTGATTTGAGATTTTTGACCGCAGCAGAGACTAAGTAATCCTTAATATGTTAGGGCGTCTCTCTTGTCTTACTATTTTAACGGTTATTGTCAGTTCAAGGTTTAACCTTCTTTTTAACCTCTTCTTTATCTGAAGAACTACTCCTAATACTTTTTATTTTCGTCTATTATCCTCACAAGTTTGAATAACTATTAAAACGATTAAATAAATACTTATGTTTAGGTAATATTTAGGACATTGAATTAGCTAAATTGCTTATTATTACATTTTTGTAATTTGAATTATGTAAGAGCTATTAGAAATCTAAATGGAATGTGATGTATCTAAATTTAAACCCATCTATAATCTCTATTAGTAAAAGTAAAATACGAGATATTTTGCGAATTGAATGTGGAAACATGTGATTGATATTCGGCGAAATTATGTTACTGTACATTTGCACAGGTTTAACCTACCGATAATTTAGCTAAAGACATAATAACAAATTAAAGGTCTTTGAGGGACGAACCGGTAATGTCTTTCTTTAAAACAAAATTTAGTTTGTTTGATCTAGTTTGTAAATTTGACAAACCGACAAAATTAACTGAGCTCTCTTTGACTAACCTTAACAAAGAATTTATGTGATCCACCAACCAAATTTCAAGATTTGGAGAATCCAATTCCTAACTGGTAATAACTTTATATTAACTTTCTCTTTGGTAGGTACTTAATGAAGGAGATATTATATAATATTATATATACATTGTAAAAAACTCATGTAAAATTCATAGTCTTTCTTTTGCTACAAAATATGGGTAAGGCTTCGATGACTGTGTTTTTGTTGGTTGTCTTCTTGATCGTTTCATGCGGTAAGTCTATTTCTTTTTCCCTCCTTTGTTTTGTCATAGGTGGAGCCAAAATTTAATGCTTTTGAGTTTTGAATACCCCTTGAAGTTATTGGGTTCTAAATTAATAATTTGTATATATTAAATAGATTTTTTAAGACATAAAACTTGAACTAAAGTTATTGGGTTCGGTAGAACCTGTTCCCCAATGCTAGCTCCGCCCCTGCATTCGACAATTTATATAATCAGGTTTTAAAGCTAGAAATTATATCTAAGTAAGATGCTAACGAGTTTTGTGATTTTCAGATGTTGTGACAGGTCGAAGGACATGTAAGACAACACAAGATTGTCAAATGGAACGTAGGAATGTGTTTCCAAGTTGTTATTGTGTGGATGGAGTTTGTGTATGCCGTAGACTGAAGACATACTCCATTGATGGTGAAGGAAATAGTGGTTTAGGTGGCAAGTATTAACCTTGCAATAGTCTTCGTAGTTAATCCTATTAATTATAAGAATTTTGTTTATAAATGTCTCATATGTAAGATGAAGACTATGATTAAAGGAGTATCGCAATATAAGATAATATTTACTTGTCAAAAATAAATGGCAATGATAATTAGTTAATTGAAATATGATCTGAAATTATTGTTTACTTGACAAAATAAAGGGCAATAAAATTAAGTTCGCTTTTAGCTACAATGGTGAATCAAGACATAATCATATGAGATAATTAATTACTAACTAGTATTAGTACCCGCGCGATGCGCGGACATAAACAATGCCAAATTATGATTTGAATTATTTGAACTATGTGGAAATAACCTTAAAATTGAACCTTCTATATAAATAATTATTATATATTAATTAAGAAGCAAGACATGAAATCATTTTTCAGATCTCATAGTGGATAACATGTTATCTTTTTCTATACCGTAATAATTCAACCCCTTAATTTTGGCACTTTGTATTTTATTTTACGGACAATATGAAAGAATACTAAACATATAACGTTGTGATCTATATTGTTTGAGCATAATAAATCATATTATTTTTGTAAAATTCTTACTGTCACTTTGTTTTTCATCCCAAGTTCAAATAAGTCTTATCCTTCTATATTTTTAGACATAATTTTTTTCTCTTTTTGTTCTTTGCCTATAATTATTGCATTATTTATTACTTAATATTGCTATACTATAATGTGATCTTTTATTAGCTTATAAATTGACTTAATTTCTTGCTTATGACCCTATTAATAATCATCAATGAATATAATTTTTTTATGCTTAAAATTTAATGTATTCTTACACTATTATTCTCTTACTCGGAACTCTTTCACCATTCAAATTTATCAATAATATTTTTGATTATTATATAATAATTTAATTCATATATTTTAAATAAATTTAAAATATAAGTGTAATCGCACTATCTATATTTTCCTCTTTATACATTCTCTTCCCTACTAAGAAATTTTAATTAGCTTTTTACACAAATATTTTTGGCCAATACTCATATAATATCGCGTTTTATTTAAAAAAATTAATTTTTAATTGTCTAAAAAGTAATACATAAGTTCTTTTATTGTTTCAAATCTATTGAATTTTTTTATAACTATTTTTTGTATAACATGCAATTAAATTTTCTTTCTCTTTAGTTTAAAAAAAAATTATCTTGTAATTTTCATTAGTAAAATTACCAACATGAGATATTTATTTAGTATATGAAAATTTTAATTTGGTATCAAATTCTTATTTTTCTTTATCTAGCAAAACTTGAATTTTATGATCATTTCATATTTTAAGCGTTCTCATCATATCCTTAAGAACTTTCTAATGTCAAGCTCAGATAGTCTTTTCCTTAGTTTTTCTTACTTTTGCTATAATGTTATCTAATATGTAATATTATCATGTTTTCATGTAATTTTTTCTTTAACTTTACACTTTATTTAATATTCTTGTCCAATTACTATTTTTTAAATATAATATAGATACATATGTAACTATTTGATATTAAATTAAATATTTGTTTTATTTTTAAACTATTGCTTGGAAATTTAAATTATTTAAATTTATCAATAATATGTTTAAGTATTGTTTATCGAATTGAGATTTTTCGACTGCCGCTGCGATTGCTATATTCCGGCGAACGAACTTCTCAATTCCTTTTTTTAACTACGGCGACGACTGCTCTTCCGTCACTTTTTCTTGTTTTTATACCTTTTCGGTGAAATTGACTTTCCGGTGAAATTGACTTTCCGGTGAAATTGACAAATCGCCGAAACTTTTCTATACACGGGGTCGGGAGGCAGCATCATTCAACGGATTTGGAAGCGCGTCCTGACATCCCCGACTGTGATCCAGGTTCCATCTTTCTTGAATTGTATTTGCGCACATCTATTTACTGTTGCCTTGCCGGCAATTTTAATTGGATTGATTGCTTTTTCTATCATTTCTACTAGTGTTTTAAGATTAAGGTTTCATCTATCCATTTTAATTCTATGTTTGCATAGGGGTAGTTTCTTAGACGTGGTAGATTCATTGTTCTAGTGCATGCTCGTGTTATTGTCCTCGTAGTAGCTCTTTTGAGTTATTTTTAGCTCTCGGGTTCGTAGCTTGTAGTCCTTCGTTCCCGCTACTTGTTCTTTATGGTAGTGTTTACCTAATACCTTTTGCTTATAGTGGCGGTAGTGAGCGATGTGGGAGTAAGGTCATGTCCTCGGGTGGGGCTGGGGATGGGGTCCAGGGGTGGGAGGGGGAGGGGGGGGGGTAAGAAAGCCTCTAGACTGAGAGTTGGGTCTTGGTACATTGGGACGTTGACGGGGAAGTCTATAGAGTTAGGTAAGATTCTTCAGAAGAGGAAGATCAACATAGCGTGTGTTCAGGAGACTAGATGGAAGGGTACTAGGGCACGAGATGTATACGGGTTTAAACTATAGTACTCAGGAAGCGCTGGGGGTAAAAATGGGGTAGGTATTTTAGTTGACAGGGACCTCAAGGAGCTTGTGGTCGAGGTTAGGATGGTAAATGATATGTTGATGAGTATTAAGCTGGTAGTTAGTGTGTTTACTGTAAACGCGATTAGTGCATACGCTCCTCTTGTAGGTTTGGACCAAGAGACCAAGAAGCAATTCTAGGAGGATTTGGACGAGATGGTGCGTATTATCCCGCACACAGAGAAGTTGTTCATTGGCGGAGATTTCTATGGTCATATTGGGGCTAGTGCTAGGGGTTATGATGATGTGCATGGCGGGTTCGGTTTTAGGGATAGGAATGAGGGAGGTAATTCACTGTTGGATTTTGCTAGAGCTTTTGATTTGGTTATAGCTAACTTGGGTTTTCCGAAGAGGGAAAAGCACCTGGTCACTTTCGGGAATTCAATGGGCAAGACTCAGATTGATTATCTTCTCTGCAGAAAATACGATAAAGGTCTGTGTACTGACTACAATGTCATCCCAAGTGAGTACCTCACGACCCTACATAGGCTCCTAGTTATGGACCTGGAGATCAAGAGGAGTAGGAGAAAGAGGGCGGGGTGCAGGCAACGTAAGATCAAGTGAGGTAACTTGACCAAGGACAAAGCTCAAGAGTTAGGGGAGAATTTGTTGGCTATGAGGGCCTGAATGAGTAGGGGGGACGCGTCTAGTATGTTGTTCCCGACTGCGAATTACATTATGGTAGCTGATAGAGAGGTCTTAGGGGTGACGAAGGGCTCTACTGGAGGCCATAAAAAGGACTGGTGGTGGAATGAAGAGGTTCAAGGTAAAGTGGAAGCTAAGAAAGATTCTTATTTGAAGCTAGTGGAGAGTACAAACGAGAAGGAAAAAAGGACTTATCAGGAGTGTTATAGAAATGCAAAGAAAGAGGCGAAGTTAGCAATTACGACGGCTAAGAACGCGCGTTTGCTCGTTTGTACGAGGAGCTCGGGGGCGAAGGCGGGGACAAGAAGTTGTACCGGTTGGCCAAGGTAAGGGAGAGGAAAGCCTATGACTTAGACCAAGTCAAGTACATCAAGGACGAGGATGGAAAAGTGTTGATGGACGAGGTACTTATTAGGAGAAAATGGCAGACATACTTCCATAAACTATTGAACGAGGAGGGGGATAGACGCATTATGGTGGGTGAGTTGGAGCACTCCGAAAGTCGGCAGAAATTTAGGTACTGTAGGCGGATTATGGTAGAGGAGGTGGAAGGGGCGATGCGTAAGATGTGTAGGGCAGAACGATAGGGCCAGACAAAATCCCGGTGGAATTCTGGAAGAGCGCGGGGCGAGTAGGTTTGGAGTGGCTCATTGGGTTGTTTAATGTTATTTTTAAGACGAAGAAGATACCCGAAGAATGGAGGTAGAGTATGATGGTTCTGATTTACAAGAACAAGGGTGATATCCAAAATTACAATAATTATAGGGGCATCAAGTTGTTGAGTCACACTATGAAGGTTTGGGAGAGGGTGGTGGAGGCCAGGGTGAGGAGGTGCGTATCTATTTCCGAGAATTAGTTTGGATTCATGTCGGGGCGTTCGACTACGGAAGCGATTCATCTATTAAGGAGATTAGTGGAGCAGTACAGGGAGAGGAAGAAGGATTTGCATATGGTGTTTATTGACCTTGAGAAATCGTACGATAACGTCCCGAGGGAGGTCCCGTAGAGGTGTTTGGAGGTTAGAGGCGTTCCGATAGCGTACATTAGGGTGAATAAGGATATGTATGATGATGCTAAGACTCGGGTACGGACTGTGGGTGGTGACTCAGAGCATTTTCCTTTGGTGATGGGGTTGCACCAGGGATCGGCTCTTAGCCCATTTTTATTTTCCTTGGCGATGGATGTACTGTCGTGACACATTCAAGGGGAGGTGCCTTGGTGGATGCTATTTGCCGATGATATAGTGTTGATTGACGAGACGCGTAGCGGAGTTAACGCGAGGTTGGAGGTTTGGAGACCTTGGAATCTAAAGGTTTTAAACTGAGTAGAACCAAGACAGAATACTTGGAGTGCAAATTCAGTGACGGGACCCATGATGCACACGTAGAGGTTAAGCTTGATGCTCAAGTTATCCCCAAGAGAGCGAGTTTTAAGTATCTCTGATCTATTATCCAGGGTAACAGGGAGATTGACGAAGATGTCACACATCGCATCGGAGCGGGATGGATGAAGTGGAGGCTCGCTTCCAGTATTTTATGTGATAAGAATGTGCCGCCAAGACTTAAGGGTATGTTTTATTGAGTAGTGGTTGACCGGCTTTGCTGTATGGGGCTGAGTGTTGGCCAATCAATAACTCCCACGTGCAGAAGATAAAAGTAGCAGAGATGAGGATGTTGAGATGGATGTGTGGGTGTACCAGGAGAGATAAGATTAAGAATGAAGCTATCCGGGATAGAGTGGGAGTAGCCTCCGTGGAGAACAAGATGCAGGAGTCGAGGCTAAGATAGTTCGGACATGTTAAGAGAAGAAGAATTGATGCTCATGTCAGGAGGTGTGAGAGGTTGGCCATGGAGAGTTTGAGAAGAGGTCTAGGTAGGCCTAAGAAGTACTAGGGAGAGGTGATTAGACAGGACATGGCCCTGCTTCAGCTCACTGAGGACATGACCCTTGATAGGAGGGTGTGGAGGTCGAGAATTAAGGTAAAAGATTAGTGGGTAGTTTTTAGTTGTTCACCGATAGTCTTAGTAGTATGCATGTCCCTTCATATTCTTAGATTTTTATTACGTTATGTGATTTTGTTCGCCTCAGGTATTGTATTCCATGTTGCTATTATTTGGTACTACTTATCCTTTATATCTCCCTTTTTCTTTCCTCTTCCTTCTTTCTTCCTTCCTTGCTTTCCTCTTCTTCTTCTTACCCTTCCTGAGCCGAGGGTCTATTGAAAACAACCTCTCTACCTGCATTAGGTAGGAGTAAGGTTTGCGTACAAACTACCCTCCCCAGACCTCACCTGTTGGGATCATACTAGGTTTGTTGTTGTTGATGTTTAAGTATTGTATACTTGCTTTATTTTATTTTCTAAAGTAATTCTTAGTATAAAGATTGTCACATTATTTCTAATTTATTTTTATTATTTAATATTTTTAATTTTTTATTTTATCTATTAAACTTTAGTTATGTGGCCTTATCCACATGCATGCCATTTCTTATCATGCTTAAAAATAATTTTCACATCTCAAATTTAAATAAGTTTTAGCCTTCTTTTTTGTATGATGAATGTTTTGATTTTTTCTCTATTTGTTCCTTAGTTTTGCTATTATATTGTTCAATACTTGATTTTATTACAATGTCATGTGGCTTTTCATTAGCTTGTCTGAATTTAATATCTATTTTTATCATGTTAAGATTTGTTCTTATTAATTTTAAACTCTTTAATTATATAAAAAATATTTATTGCGTATAAAATGTTCATTTGCCCGATTTGTCAATTCTTATTATTCTTGTTATTAAAATAATTTTTACTGGCTATTTAATTTTTTTTCTTATCTTATAAATAATTTGTATATTTTATGTAAGATCTTATTTTTCCGCTTGAATGTTTTTTATTTTTAACGTCATTAAATCTTTAATATCTTAAGTAAAGTTTTGGTTTATTTGTATTGTAACTTACTCCCGAGTATAAGTAGTCATAGGTTATCTTTATTTATGTTTTTCTATATTTTTTTATTTTTTACCTCCATATTTCTAGCTAATATAGAAGAAAATCTATGAGTGGATCAATATATAAATATATATATACATATAAGTATAAATATAGATATATAGATTAGATTTATCTAAGCTCTATTTAGATTATGTATAAGATCTATTTCATTCAACTACTTCCATTAATTATGTTTCTATTTATAATTTTTAATTATTATTGTTGTCCTAAAATTATCAAGTGGCTTTATTTTAACTTGCCACTTGGCTTAACCACATGCTTCACCACCCTCCTTTTAATATAATATAGATTCTGTAATTATTATTGATTTTATAATCGTAAGATCAACACAAAATTTGACTAATCTTACGAGGAATGATGTACCAATGGAAATTATGGACTGGGAAAATAAAGCATTAAAATATAGATGGTTTTGCCGACGGAAAACATTAGAAATGTGAAAATATTAACCTCTAAACTTAAAAAATTATCGGCGAACTACAGTCGTCAAAATCTGACAAAAATGTCTTGCACCAAATTAAGTCCACCCCAAAAATCTCTCGGAAAGATTTTTAATAGAACAATTCGACGATAAATTAGAACATACTCTCTTCGTTCACTTTTAGTTGTTGTTGAACAAAATTACAGAGCAAGAACGACAAATTGTGTGTACCTTGTTACGTGTGTTCGGATATATACTATTAACCATGTGTTTGATTTAGATATAGTATTTATTATGAAATAAATATTTATTCAGTTTTAATAAAATTTTAAATAGATGTGAGACCTAGGCAGCCTAATGCTCTAATACGAACTTATCACGACCCGAAATTCCCATCGTCGAGACAGTGATGGCGCCTAACATTCCACTTGCTAGGCAAGCCAACGTTAGAAGATTATTAAGCCAAACCTTATTCAATTCAACAAATAACATTAAATAAGCTAAAGTGAAATACATGGAGTACGGAATAATATAATAACTTCATCATTTACTACTACCACTACTACTACCCAGATCTCGTGTCACAAATTCATGAACATTCTAGGATTTACTACAAGTAAAAGTCTGAAAGAAGTACAACTGTTTGAACGAAAGAAGCAGTAAACAGAAGAGATAGACTGGGACTTCAAGGTCTGTGAACGCCGACAGATCTACCATGAGTCTCCGATGGTCCGGTCCGAGCTGCTATGCCTCACGATCAACTGGGACCAATACCAAAATCTACACAAAAGTGTGGTGTAGTATCAGTACAACCGACCCCATGTACTGGTAAGTGCCAAGCCTAACCTCGATGAAGTAGTGACGACGCTAAGACAAGACACCTACATAATAAACCTATGCAATTTAACAGTATATGTACAAATAAAGGCAAGTAAAAGATAGACAAATAATATCGGGAGGGGGACATGCTGAGGGAATTACAAGATAGAGAATTACAACAGTAAAGAAAACTTGATCAATCAATATACCTTCCACCAATAATAACAAGTAAACACAGTAAAGAAAAATGCACGGCATCATCCTTCGTACTTTTACTCTCAACCTCACCAGATAATTAATAGAAACGGCACGACATCACCCTTCATGCATTAACTCTCATAATATGGCACGACATCATCCTTTCGTACTTTTACTCTCTCATAACATGGTACATCATCACCCTTCGTGCATTAACACTCTCCCTTACGATAAATCAATGAACGAAAGAAAACAGGGAGATAGAAATAACAAGAACAAGTCTTACTTCAACATTTGGTTCCACAATACCAACTTCAACCTTGAAATCAATATTGAGTTATCACCAAAATATCCGTAAACATAATAAGAGCGATCAACTTGTTTATACTAGTCTAAACATGGATAACATGATCAAAGGAAAGCAACAATTACAAGAAACCAAGTCTCACCAACATAATTTACCCGACAACAACACATAGGTACTCGTCACCTCACCTATATGTTGCAGCCAACATCTAAACACGTAACAAACAGACAATTAAATCCTAATCCCTCAAGTTAATGTTAACCACGATACTTATCTTGCTCCGCGGTCAATTCAAAGCTATACCAGGGCCTTCCCCGTAGAATTTGATTCCAAACCACTCGTATCTATCCACAAGTAACTCAATAACATCAAATATTGCTAAAGAAATCAACTACAATGCATAAATTTAGATTTTCCAAACTTTTTTCCAAAAAGTAAAAAATCGACCCCGGGCTCGCTTGGTCAAAATCCGAGGTTCTGACGAAAATCCATTTACCATACACCCCCGAGCATGATTATATAATTTGTTTCGGAATCTGACCTCAATTCGAGGTCTAAATTCCAATTTTATAAAAATCTCTAATTCTACCCAAACCCACAATTTCCACCATGAAAACCCATAGATTTTAGGTTGAAATTCTTAAAATGTAATGGATAATTGAAAGAAAGTAGGTTAGAATCACTTACCAATAATTTGGGAAAGAAAATATCTTGGAAGAATCGTCTCTAGGCTTTCTAGCTTTTGAAAATATGAAAGAATGACCATAATCCCGTAATGGGACTGCTTAATAACTGGGCGACAGTGTTCATCGCGTTCGCGTGAACACTGTCGCATTCACGAAGAGCTGCCCCTAAATGGATTACTCGATCACGAGTTGTTCTACGCGTTCGCATAGGCTTATCCCCCCTAGCCTCCGCGTTCACGATACATGTATCGCGTTCGCATAGAACAACGGTTAACTCCCAGCCCACCTCCAATGACTCTACTTGTTCACTTGTAACGGGTCGCGTTCGCGTAGAGCAAACCCCCTAATGATCCTCGTTCACGACTATTGTCTCGCATTCGCGTAGTGTAAAATTCTCCCGCAACCCAGATCCCTTTGCCATAGTGAGGGTGGCTTTGCGATCGCGAAGCACAATGCACTAGAACAATAGTTGCAGCAAAATACCAGATTTTTCAAGTGCAAAACACCCCGTAGCCTATCCGAAACTCACCTGAGCCTTCGGGGCTCTAAACCAATCATGCACACAAGACCTACAACATCATACAAACTTGCTCGCGCGATCAAATCGCCAAAATAACACCTATAACTACGAATTGAACACCAATTCGAATGAATTTTTCAAGAAAGCTTTAAAACTTCTATTTGCACAATCGGACGTCTGAATCATGTCAAACTAACTCCGTTTCTCACCAAATTTTACAGACATATATTAAATATTATAATAGACATGTACCGGGCTCTGAAACCAAAATACGAACCCGATAACAATGAGACCAAACATTAACCAAATTCTTAAAACCATTAAATTTTCAGTCTTTCGATTTTCAACAAAAATTCATATCTCGAGCTAAGGACCTCGGAATTCAATTCCGGGCATACGCCCAAGTCCAAAATTATGATTCGGTCCCACCGGGACTATCAAAATATAAATCCAGGTCCGTTTACTCAAAATATTGACCGAAGTCAACTCAATTTAACTTTTAAGGCAAAAATTCTTGTTTTTATCAGTTTTTAACATATAAGCCTTCGGGAAAAAAAATACTCGGACTGCACACACAAATCGAGAAAGGCTAAATTAAGATATTTAAGGCTTCGAAATACAGAATTTAGTTCGAAAACATGAGATGACCTATCGGGTCATCACATATAGTGTATAGAGTTTAGCTTATACCCGAAAGATTAAATCATCAGTTCTTATAAGTATAAAGTTTGAGTTCACAATCTAATGATTGAATTGGACAAATGATCATGGATAATTGTAGAACAAGATTAATATAATTTATCTTGATTATGTGAATGGTTTAATTCCAACTTCTTGTGCTAGTACATTTTGTATGTATTGAACCGATCAAGTAGAGATAAGTATTTTATACTGACTTAATAAAATAAAAATTTTAGCCATTAAATGTACTTATACTCTAAATATTGATATAATTATTATTAGCTATGTATATTATTATTATTTTAATTTATTAAAAGGCGAGATCCTTTCGTAGGTCAATATGCCTTGTAAATTGGATAATAATAATGTACATTGGCGAAGTAATAGTTAGTTGATGGAATCTATGTCTCGGTATAGAGATTGATGATACACCTTTATGAAAGCTTATAAGTTTTCATGTGTAAACCCAGCCGGTGGATTTTGTATCCGACATATGAAATAAATTAAGCGAAAGTCTAAAGGAAATAATCAATAAATTAAAGCATCAGTAATTTAAATTAATTGATAACTATTTGAATCTTAACATGAGGAGTTAAATTAGATTTAATAGATGAATTTCAAAATTGACTAAGGAGTGCAATTTCGAATTTTTAGTGGAATAATTCGTAATTAATATGGTAGATATTAATTTCGAAAATTAAAAATTAATTTCATAATTGAATGCCTTGTTAATTAAATTCTGTGGTACCTGTTGTCATGACCCGGAATTCCCACCGTCGGGACCGCGATGACGCCTAACATTTCACTTGCTAGGCAAGCCAACATTAGAGGATTCTTAATGCCAACTTAGCCAATTTCAATAACAAGAACAATTAAACTAAACATAAGCTAAAACTGATTTGCAGAATAACATAAAACCCATAATATCTGCTACATTTAGGATCTGGAGTCACAACTCACGAGCTACTATGATTTACTACAAGCAGAGTCTGGAAGGAAATACGGTATTCTGAAGGAAAGGAAACAACAAAATAATAAGACTAAGAAGAGACTCCAGGGTCTGCGGACGCCAACAGATCTACCTTAGGTCTCCTGTCAAGCAATCCAGCTGCTAACCTCACAATCAACTAGGGCCAGTACCAAAATCTGCACAATAAGTGCAGAGTGTAGTATCAGTACAACTGACCCCATGTACTGGTAAGTGTCGAGCCTAACCTCGAAGAAGTAGTGACGAGGCTATGACAAGACACATACATAATAAACTTGTGCAGATAACAACATATGTACAGAGTAACAACAAATAAGAGCTAGACAAATAATATCGGGAGGGGGACATGCTGAGGGGGATACCAGATAAGAGAATCACAACAATAATGATAACTAGAACAACCAATATGCCTTGAACCAACAGAAACAATTAAACCCAATAAGAAAAAGTGCACGACATTACCCTTTGTGCTTTTACTCTTAAGCTCATCATATAAATCAATAGAAACGGCACGACATTACCCTTCGTGCATTAACTCTCATAACATGGCACGACATCACCCTTCATGCATTAACACTCACAATATGGCATGACATCACCCTTCGTGCATTAACACACACATACGGCACGGCATCACCCTTCGTGCATTAACACTCTCCCTTACCACATAACAATGAACAAGTAAAAATAGGGAGATAGGATCAATAAGTATAAGCCTTACTTCAACGATGGTCCCACAATACCAATCTCAACTCGGAATCCATAATCAATTATCACCAAAGCTCGTAAACATGATAAGAACGATCAATTTATTAATTAACTAGTTGAAGCATGGATAATATGATTAAGGAAAGCAACAATTACAAGAACAAGTCTCACCCGCATGCTATAACCCGACAACAATACGTAAGTACTCGTCACCTCACATATACGTTGTACCCAATATCTAAACATGTAGCAAATAGAAAAATAAGTCTCAATCCCTCAAGTCAAGGTTAACCACGACACTTACCTCGCTCCAACGACCAAACTCAAAGCTCAACCACGACTTTTCCTTTCAAACAAGCATCCTAAACAATAGAATCTAGCAAATTACCAACCAAACGATTCAAATTAAGCCTTAGGAACTACCCACGATTGTAAAGAATTCAATTTAGGTCATTATTGAAAACGTCAATAAAAGTCAACGCCCGGGGCCGCTTGGTCCAAACCCGAATTTCAGACCAAAATCCGATTACCCATTCACCCCCGAGCCCAGTTATGTAATTTGTTTTAGAATCCGACCTCAATTTGAGGTCTAAATCCCTATTTTTCAAAAATCCCTATTGCCCTATTACTCAATTTTGTTATCGGATAAACCGTTAATCCGTTAAAAATTTTTATATTTACACTTTTACCCATATGTATATAAAGTACTATTGAAATCCTAAATGGCTAAATCCCTAATTTCTAATTCTCAATTGAAGTATGCAGCCAGAGGGTGAGAACTGAGAATTCAACCAGTCATAACTATTCACTCATCTCTTCTAAGTCCTAAATCCCTAATCAAAATTTCTCTTAATCAGAATATGCTCGTGCTCATTACTCGTTACTTATCAGATTGGTCTCTCTCTTGAAGGCTGAAGCTTTTGGGCTTGGCTCTTCTCTCGACCAGAGCTTAGAAAAGCAGAATCCTTCAGCTTCAGGTAAGGTTTTTTTTATTCCCTTTGCCATGATAGCTATGCAGTCGCTTAAGATATCAACTTCTTCCATTGAATGAATTGTCAAGATAATGGCACGCCCTTTTTTCGCATCGTGTTATCGAATCCATACTAGTAGTCTATAAAGGTATCAGGAAAATAAAATGTTGAGCATAAATTATTTTTAGCATAAAAGTAAGAATTCTAATTACCACTACCTACTGGTTCATCCAAAATAACCAACTTTGGATCTCCAATAAGGGCTATAGCAACACTAAGTCGTCGTTTCGTTCCTCCATTGTAACTACAAGATCTCATTTTAGCTGCCACCTTTGTGATTTTTGACTTGGCTAATAGTTTCTCTACAACATGTTTTTGATATTCTATTTGGTTTAGCAAATAAACCTCCCTTTAACCGCCCGATAATTGTTAATCCGATACCAATCCGCCAGTTATCTTATTGGATGGCTAACAGATTACTACATTTATAATCCGATGACCGATAAGCCAAACCGTTAAGCGTAATTATCCGCCAGATCCGCCCGATAAGCACCCCTAACCAAAATACGAACCCGATATCCAAAAAGTCAATCATTGGACAAACATTTCAAACTCATTAAGCCTTTAATTTTCAAATTTTGACAAAGTCCGATAACTCGAGCTAAGGACTTCCAAATCGGATTTTGGGCATACGCCAAGTCCCAAATCATGATACGGACCCACCAGGACCGTCAAAACACGAATCCTGGTCCGTTTACTCAAAACGTTGACCGAAGTCAACTCAAATGAATTTTTTAGGCAAAATTATTATTTTCATCAATTTTTAACATAAAATCTTTTTGAAAACACGCCCGGACTGTGCACGTAAATCGAGGAGGGATAAAATGAGGTGTTTAAAGCTTAAAAACACAAAATTGGGTTGTAAAACTTAAGATAACCTTTCGGGTCATCACATTCTCCACCTCTAAAACAAACGTTCGTCCTCGAACGGACATAGAAAAATACCTAGACTGGTGAAAAGGTGGGGATATCTACTCCGCATGTTCGACTCAGACTCCCAGGTAGCTGCTTCAACGGGCTGACCTCTCCACTATACTCGAACTGAAGGACAACTCTTCGATCTCAACTGACGAACCTTTCGGTATATAATAGCCACCGGCTCCTCCTCATAAGTCAAATCCTTGTCCAACTGGAAAGTGCTGAAATCTAACACGTGGGATGGATCGCCGTGATACTTTCGGAGCATGGACACATGGAACACCAGATGAACCACTGATAAATGAGGTGACAACGCGAGCCAGTAAGCCACCTCTCCCACTCACTCAAGAATCTCAAAAGGTCCGATATACCTAGGGCTCAACTTGCCCTTCTTTCTGAACCTCATCACACCCTTCATGGGTGATACCTAGAGCAACACTCTTTCTACGACCATGAATACAACATCATGAACTCTACGATCGTCATAACTCTTCTTCCTTGACTGAGCTATGCGAAGTCGATCCTGAATAATCTTGACCTTATCCAGGGCATCCTGTACCAAATATGTGCCCAATAACCGAGCCTCCCCCGGCTCGAACCATCCAACTGGCGATCGACACCGCCTACCATATAATGCCTCATAAGGAGCTATCTGAATGCTCAACTGATAACTGTTGTTGTAGGAAAACTTTGCAAGTGGAAAGACCTGATCCCATGAACCTCCGAAGTGTATAACACAAACGCGGGGCATATCCTCCAATATCTGAATAGTGCGCTCGGACAGTTCGTCCGTCAAATGTTGCGCTTATCTCAACCTGCGTGCCCAACTCACGCTGTACTGCCCTCCAGAAATGCGAGGTGAACTGCGTACCTCGATCATAAATGATAAACATGGGCACACCATGAAGACGGACGATCTCGCGGATGTAAATCTCTGCCAACCACTCTGAAGAGTAAGTAACTGCCACAAGAATGAAATGCGCTGACTTGGTTAACCCATCCACAATAACCCATACTGCATCGAATTTCCTCTGAGTCTGTGGGATTCCAACAACGAAATCCATAGTGATAAACTCTCACTTCAAATCAGGAATCTCTAACTTTTGAAGCAAACCACCAGGTCTCTGATGCTCACACTTTACTTGCTAACAATTTAGACACCAAGACACATATGAGACTATATCTTTCTTCATTATCCTCCACCAATAATACTGCCGCAAGTCCTAATACATCTTAGCGGCGCCCAGATGAATAGAATCCCGGGAATTGTGGGCCTCCTCAAGAATCAACTCACGAAGTCCATCCACATTAAGCACACAAACTCAACCCTGCATCCTCAAAACTCCATCATCTCCAACAGTAACATTCTTGGCACCACCGTGCCTCACTGTTTCCCTAAGGACAAGCAAATGAGGGTCATCATACTGCCAATCTCTGATGCGCTCAAATAAAGAAAATCGAGCAACTATGCAAGCTAGAACACGACTGGGCTCAAAAATATCCAACCTCACGAACTGATTGGCCAAGGCCTGAACATCAAATGCAAGCGGTCTCTCACCGACTAGAATGTATGCAAGGCAGCCCATACTTGCTGACTTTCTACTCAAAGTATCGGCCACCACATTGGCCTTCCCAGGATGATACAAGATGGTGATATCATAATTTTTCAATAGCTCCAACCACCTCCTCTGCCTTAAATTGAGCTCCTTATGTTTGAACAAATACTGCAAGCTCTGATGATCTATGAATACCTCACACAACATGTTGTACAGATAGTTCCTCTAAATCTTCACCGCATGAACAATGGCTGCCAGCTCTAGGTCATGAACGGGGTAATTCTTCTCGTGAAGCTTCAGCTGCCGCGAAGCATATGCAATTACCTTGCCATCCTGCATCAATACCACACCAAGTCCAATACGAGATGCATCACAATATACCATATAAGATTCTGCATCTGTAGGGAACACCAACACCGGTGTCGTAGTCAAAGTAGTCTTGAGCTTCAGAAAGCTCGCCTCACACTCGTCTGACCATCTGAATGGGGCACCCTTCTGGGTCAACCTGGTTAACGGGGCTGCTATAGATGAGAACCCCTTCATAAACCGACGGTAATAACCCGTCAAACCTAAGAAACTCTGGATCTCTGTGGCTGAAGTAGGTCTAGGCCAGTTCTGAATTGTCTCAATCTTCTTAGGGTCTACCTGGATGCCCTCTGCTGATACAACGTACCCCAAGAAAGCGACTGAAACCTACCAAAACTTGCACGTTGAAAACTTAGCATATAGCTGACTGTCTCTGAGGGTCTGAAGTACGATTCGAAAATGCTGCTCGTGCTCTACTCGACTGCGGGAGTAGATCAAGATGTCATCAATAAACATAATCATGAAAGAATACAAATAAGGCTTGAACACCGGTTCATCAAATCCATGAATATTGCTGGGGCATTTGTCAGTCCAAATGACATCACTAGAAACTCATAATGCCCATATAGAGTCCGAAAGGCTGTCTTAGGGACATCGAATGCCCTAATCCTCAACTGATGGTAGCCCGACCTCAAATCGATCTTTGAAAACACCTTGTCACTCTGAAGCTGATCAAATAAGTCATCAATGCTCGGCACTGGATACTTGTTCTTGATAGTGACTTTGTTCAACTGTCGATAATCTATGCACATCCTCATAGACCCACCTTTATTCTTCACAAACAACATGGACGCACCCGCCTCAGGCCTGGCTTGAAAAGCATAGCATCAAGGCTGGCCCCCACCACTCTGAACTACATCTCTAGGACGGGCCCTAACTAGTTGGCCTTCACCTCTAACAGCCTGACCTCCACCTGTAATGGCTTAACCACCACTTCTGGCTGCCTGACCCCTACCTCTAGCTAGCTGAGTGGGCGGTGAAGCACCCAGTGCCAGGACCATGGAATGAGAACCCTGATGCTGAGAACTACTCGATGCACGAGGGCAAAATCTAGTAAGGTGCCTCAGATCACCACAAGTATAACAGGACCTCGGCTGCTGCGGTTGTTGGCCCTGAAACTGACCTTGTCTACCGGAGTAACCACCCTGAAAACATTGGAGCAGAGGTTCACTAATAGGAGCTGGTGGTGCACTGTAGGCTAGATGGTTGGAATAATGCATATGAGGGCAACGACTACCGGAAGCACCATGGGATACCTGAAGTGCTGAATGAAACGACCTGGGAGGATCGCCTCTACCAAAAGTACCCCGGCCTCCAGATGTGGCTCCAGTAAATCCACCAGAGTGACGAGGCCTCTTATGACACCCCTGACCACTCCCCTGAGCTAGAACCATCTCGACTCGCCTGGCAACATTGGCAACCGTTTGGAAAGAAATTTCACTCCCAGTCTCCTTGGCCATTTGCAACCTGATAGGCTGTGCAAGCCCCTCAATAAGCCTCCTCACCCTCTCTCTCTTGGTAGAAAGAAGAAGAATAGCATGAAGGGCCAGATCTACAAAACGGGTCTTATACTAAGTGACAGTCATACTGCCCTGCTGGAGATGCTCGAACTGCCTGCGATAATCCTCTATCAGTATGACAGGAAGGAGCTTCTCAAGAAATATCTGAGAGAACTGGTCATAAGTAAAAGCATGCGACCCATCTAGTCTGTCAATACAAAATCATTCCACCATCTCTTGGCGGCACCCGTCATCTGACACACAGTGAAATCGACCCCATTGGTCTCCACTATCCCCATGTTCTGTAGCACCTCATGGCAGCGGTCAAGATAATCATGTGGGTCCTCAGAAGGTGCACCACTGTATTAAACTGGAAAGAGCTTGGTGAACTTGTCCAACCTCAATAAGCTCTCAGAAGACATAGCCGATCCACCACCAGCCTGTGTCGCAACAACTAACTGAACCACTCCAACTAGCTGAGCTGCTGGAGTCTGATACTGGGGAGCCATTTGCTGGAGTTTGATACTGGGGAGCCAACTTCTGGAATCGGACTCCAACCCCGATATCAAAATTTCCACTACCAGCCCCAAACTCCAAAAATTTGACTTTCGCCATTTCAAGCCTAAATGAGCTACGAACCTCCAAAATACAATCCAGACACGCTCCTAAACCCAAAATCACCTAACGGAGCTATCGGAATTGACAGAATTCCATTCTGGAGTCATATTATCATAGTTCCAACAACGGTCCAAATCCTAAGGCTTAAGCTCTCATTTAGGGACTAAGTATCCCAAAACACTCCGAAACTCAAAACCAATCATCCCGGCAAGTCACAATAGCCGAAATAGATATGGGAAAAGTAGTTAATAGGGGATCGGGGCTATTACTCTCAAAATGACCGATCGGGTGGTAACATCCCCCCATCTTAAAACAATCGTTCGTCCTCGAACGAGTATAAAGACATACCTAAAACTGTGAAAAGATGAGGGTACTGGGTGCGCATATCCTGCTCGGTCTCCCAAGTCGCCTCCTCGACCAGTTGACCTCTCCACTGGACCTTTATTGAAGCAATATTCTTTGACCTGAGCTTTCTGACCTGCCTGTCCAAAATGACTACTGGCTCCTCAACATAAGATAGATCCTTGTCCAACTGGACTGAGCTGAAATCCAATACATGAGTCGGATCACCGTGATACTTCCGGAGCATAGACACGTGGAATACCGGGTGAACTCCTGCTAGGCTGCGAGGCAAGGTAACCTCATAAGCAACCTCCCCAACTTGCCGCAATATCTCAAAAGGACCAATGAATCTCGGGCTAAGCTTTCCCTTCTTCTCGAACCTCATGGTGCCCTTCATAGGGGATACCCGAAGCAAGACCTACTCACGAACCATAAATGCCTAATCACGAACCTTCCGATCTGCATAACTCTTTTGCCTGGACTGGGCTGTGTGAAGTCTCTCCTAAATCACCTTCACCTTATCCAATCCTGGACCAAGTTTGTACCCAACAATCGGGCCTCGCCTGGATCAAACCATCCCACTGGGGACCGACACTGACTACCATACAAAGACTTATACGGTGCCATGTGAATACTGGACTGGTAACTGTTATTGTAAGCAAACTCTACAAGTGGAAAGTATTGGTCCCATGACTCTCCGAACTAAATCACACAGGCACGTAGCATATCCTTAGGAATTTGAATTGTGCGCTCTAACTGCCCGTCCGTCTGAGGGTGAAAGGATGTGCTCAGCTCCTCCCTAGTACCCAACTACCGATGTTTGGCTCTCCAAAACCATGATGTGAACCATGGTCCTCGCGTTCGCGAAGAAGAACTGGAGGCAGGCAAGAATTTGTGCTTCGCGTTCGCGGTGGAGATTTTGCGTTCACGAAGGGTCAAGCTGAGTGGTCTTCGAATTCGCGACATGTGCATCGCGTTTGCGATGAAGGATTTTTGGGACGAAGTAAATTTTACTTCGCGAACATGAGGGTGTGTCCGTGTTCGCTAAGAAGGACACGTCTAGGCAATATTAATGTTCCAAAAATGGTGGTTATGCCATTTTTATCAAAAACTTAAGTTGGGAGGTCGGATTTTGGATGAGGGATTGAGGGATTTTCAGAGATATCGATTGGGTAACGAATCTTAACTCCTTTATGGTTATATTCCAGTAATCTAAGCTTGAATTCATCTTTAAATTTCAGATTTGGGGTGAAACATTGAGAAAAGTTCTTAGGCCGAATTTCGGGGTTTTGATCGAGACTTTGGTATCGGATTTGAGCAATTTTGGTACGAGTAAACTCGTGAGTGAATGGGTGATATTTGAGTTAATTTCGAAATTTTTGTTAAAATATTGATTTCATTAATTAGATGAGTCTATTATGGTTGTTTTATGATATGTAATTTCTTTTGGCTAGATTTGGGCCATTCAGAGACGGATATTCGTGTGAAAGGCATTGTGACCGATTGATTGAGCTTGGTTCGAGGTAAGTGGCTTGCCTAACCTTGTGTTGGAGACTTTCCCTTTAGAATATTTTGATATCATTTAGTGTGTGGGCACCGTGTACGTGAGGTGATGAGTACGTACACATGCTATTATTGCAAAAATCCCGTTTATCCTTTTTAAATCATAAATGGTTTCTCTTATTGAATTGCACTAATAATGTTTAATTGTTTAGTTTAGACTAGAAAAGCATGCTTAGGTGTTTTAACTGCCTAATTGACATTCTCTACGCCATGCTTAGTTAAATCCCTATTTTTCCGTATCTGTGATTAGTGTAAACTGTATAATTTGAGGCCATACCTGTCATTGTATCTTGCATTGCATATTTAAATTGGGACTACGTACGTATTCCGGGAGATCCCCCAGCACTGCATATTTACTTTGGGACTACAGACGTATTTCAGGAGATCCCCCAACACTGCATATTTACTTTCGGACTACAGACGGAGATCCCCCAACACTTCATATTTACTTTGGGACTACAGACGTATTCTGGGAGATACCTGTACTGCATATTCATTCGAAACTACGGGACGACATTCCGGGAGAATCCCCATTGTGTTTAATTTGTTCTAAGCCGAGGGCTCCTTTAACTGTTAAATTTTTGAGAATTTCTTTAACTGTATTACTGTAAATTTTTACTTATATATTTTACTATTTAATTTATTATATTTACTCTGGTAGGGTCTTGAACTAACCTCGTCACTACTCGACTGAGGTTAGACTTGTCACTTACTGGGTACCATTGTGGTGTACTCATGCTACTCTCATCTAGGTGCACCTTATCAGCCGCACTATCAGTGAGCCGGGACAGCTTTGGAGACTTCAAGGTATATCTGTCGCGTCTGCAGACCTCAGAGTCCCCTTCTACTCTTTCTCATGTCCATTATTTTCTGTATCTTCCTTGTTAGATTCTGATGTATAGAGACACTAGACTTTTCCTTCTGTAGTTTGTGATTCACGATGTTCCGTATTTTGGGGATTGTTGTTTATTGTTGAATAGTTGGTTGAATTTATATTTTAATTTCATTAATCCGCAAAGTGTTAGGCTTACCTAGTTGTAGAGACTAGGTGCCGTCAGGACGTCACACAGAGGGGAAATTGGGTCGTGACACTTCCCCAAAAAGAAAAAATCTTCATTGGTGAACCAATCCAAGTAAGAAAAAATGCCTACATCGCCAGGTATAGCAGTTAAAATCTTCGATGCAAACACATATAAGTACCTAAACACTCAGTTCCTTAATTACAAACATCGTAACAATTCGATTAACTTTTATGATGATTGTTCTAAATCTAAAAACTTGCTTAAACTAGAAAGCAACTTCACAATTCTACATGAGCAGCCAACAGTTTTGGCTAAACCTGAGGTTATTCCTCATATATCGCATATATCGGTCGTGTTTGATTGCTCTTAGTGGTTTTGAGACCAGTTTCGATTTGTTATTACTCAGTATGGTAGATTTTGATGTTATCTTGGGCATGGACTGGTTGTCGCCAAATTATGCTATTCTTGATTGTTACGCTAAAACCATGACGCTGGCTATGCCAGGCTTTCCGATATTAGAGTGGAGAGGTACCTTAGAGTATACTCCCCGTAGGGTCATTTCATATCTTAAGGCTCAGCGAATGGTTGAGAATGGGTGTGATGCGTATTTGGCCTATGTGAGAGATGTCAGCATTAATACCTCTACAGTCGAGTCAGTTCCAGTAGTAAGGGACATCCCTGATGTGTTTCCAGCTGATCATCCGAGTATGCTGCCCGATAGAGATATTAATTTCGGCATTGATTTGTGGCCGGGCACTCAACCCATTTCTATTCCTCCCTACCGTATGGATCCTCTTGTGCTGAAATGCGCTGACTTGGTTAACCCATCCACAATAACCCATACTGCATCGAACTTCCTCTGAGTCTGTGGGATTCCAACAACGAAATCCATAGTGATAAGCTCTCACTTCAAATCAGGAATCTCTAACTTTTGAAGCAAACCACCAGGTCTCTGATGCTCACACTTTACTTGCTAACAATTTAGACACCAAGACACATATGAAACTATATCTTTCTTCATTATCCTCCACCAATAATACTGCCGCAAGTCCTAATACATCTTGGCGGCGCCCGGATGAATAGAATCCCGGGAATTGTGGGCCTCCTCAAGAATCAACTCACGAAGTCCATCCACATTAAGCACACAAACTCAACCCTGCATCCTCAAAACTCCATCATCTCCAACAGTAACATTCTTGGCACCACCGTGCCTCACTGTTTCCCTAAGGACAAGCAAATGAGGGTCATCATACTGCCAATCTCTGATGCGCTCAAATAAAGAAAATCGAGCAACTATGCAAGCTAGAACACGACTGGGCTCAAAAACATCCAACCTCACGAACTGATTGGCCAAGGCCTGAACATCAAATGCAAGCGGTCTCTCACCGACTAGAATGTATGCAAGGCGGCCCATACTTGCTGACTTTCTACTCAAAGTATCGGCCACCACATTGGCCTTCCCAGGATGATACAAGATGGTGATATCATAATTTTTCAATAGCTCCAACCACCTCCTCTGCCTTAAATTGAGCTCCTTATGTTTGAACAAATACTGCAAGCTCTGATGATCTATGAATACCTCACACAACATGTTGTACAGATAGTTCCTCTAAATCTTCACCGCATGAACAATGGCTGCCAGCTCTAGGTCATGAACGGGGTAATTCTTCTCGTGAAGCTTCAGCTTCCGCGAAGCATATGCAATTACCTTGCCATCCTGCATCAATACCACACCAAGTCCAATACGAGATGCATCACAATATACCATATAAGATTCTGCATCTGTAGGGAACACCAACACCGGTGTCGTAGTCAAAGTAGTCTTGAGCTTCAAAAAGCTCACCTCACACTCGTCTGACCATCTGAATGGGGCACCCTTCTGGGTCAACCTGGTTAACGGGGCTGCTATAGATGAGAACCCCTCCATAAATCGACGGTAATAACCCGTCAAACCCAAGAAACTCTGGATCTCTGTGGCTGAAGTAGGTCTAGGCTAGTTCTGAATTGTCTCAATCTTCTTAGGGTCTACCTGGATGCCCTCTGCTGATACAACGTACCCCAAGAAAGCAACTGAATCCTACCAAAACTTGCACTTTGAAAACTTAGCATATAGCTGACTGTCTCTCAGGGTCTGAAGTACGATTCGAAGATGCTGCTCGTGCTCTACTCGACTGCGGGAGTAGATCAAGATGTCATCAATAAACATAATCACGAAAGAATACAAATAAGGCTTGAACACCGGTTCATCAAATCCATGAATATTGCTGGGGCATTTGTCAGTCCAAATGACATCACTAGAAACTCATAATGCCCATATAGTGTCCGAAAGGCTGTCTTAGGGACATCAAATGCCCTAATCCTCAACTGATGGTAGCCCGACCTCAAATCGATCTTTGAAAACACCTTGTCACTCTGAAGCTGATCAAATAAGTCATCAATGCTCGGCACTGGATACTTGTTCTTGATAGTGACTTTGTTCAACTGTCGATAATCTATGCACATCCTCATAGACCCACCTTTCTTCTTCACAAACAACATGGACGCACCCGAGGGCGAGAAAATAGGTCTAATGAAGCCCTTATCAAGAAAATCTTGCAACTGCTCCTTCAATTCTTTCAACTCTGGCGGGGCCATACGGTATGTCGGAATAGAAATGGGCAGAGTGCCCGGAACCAAATCAATACAGAAGTCAATGTCCCTATCGGGTGGCAACCCCAACAGGTCTGCAGGAAATACCTTTGCAAACTTACGGACAACTAGTACTGAATCCATGGAAGGAACCTCCACACTAGAATCGGGGACATAAGCCAAGAAAGCTAGACACCCCTTCTCGACCATATGTCGAGCCTTCATATAAGAGACAACCCTATTGGTAGAATGACTAGGAGTCCCTCTCCACTCGAATCGAGGCAACCCCGACAAGGCTAAGGTCACCGTCTTCGCATGAAAATCTAATATAATGTGATAAGGTGACAGCCAATCCATACCCAAGATGACGTCGAAGTCTACTATATCGAGAAGTACTAGGTCTACACTAGTCTCAAGCTCCCAATGGTAACCACACATGAATGATAAACGTGATCTACAATAATAACATCTCCCATAAGTGTAGACACATACACATAAGCACTCAAATAATCACGAGGCACAACCAAATATGAAGCAAAATAGGATGACATATAGGAATAAGTAGAACCCAAATCAAATAGAACTGTAGCATCTCTACTGCAAACTGACACAGTACATGTGATAACGGCGTCAGAAGACTCAGCCTCAGGCCTGGCTTGAAAAGCATAGCATCAAGGCTGGCCCCCACCACTCTGAACTACTTCTCTAGGACGGGCCCTAACTAGTTGGCCTTCACCTCTAACATCCTGACCTCCACCTGTAATGGCTTAACCACCACTTCTGGCTGCCTGACCCCTACCTCTAGCTAGCTGAGTGGGCGGTGAAGCACCCAGTGCCAGGACCATGGAATGAGAACCCTGATGCTGAGAACTACTCGATGCACGAGGGCAAAATCTAGTAAGGTGCCTCAGATCACCACAAGTATAACAGGACCTCGGCTGCTGCGGTTGTTGGCCCTGAAACTGACCTTGTCTACCGGAGTAACCACCCTGAAAACATTGGAGCAGAGGTTCACTAATAGGAGCTGGTGGTGCACTGTAGGCTAGATGGTTGGAATAATGCATATGAGGGCAACGACTACCGGAAGCACCATGGGATACCTGAAGTGCTGAATGAAACGACCTGGGAGGATCGCCTCTACCAAAAGTACCCCGGCCTCCAGATGTGGCTCCACTAAATCCACCAGAGTGACGAGGCCTCTTATGACACCCCTGACCACTCCCCTGAGCTAGAACCATCTCGACTCGCCTGGCAACATTGGCAACCGTTTGGAAAGAAATTTCACTCCCAGTCTCCTTGGCCATCTGCAACCTGATAGGCTGTGCAAGCCCCTCAATAAACCTCCTCACCCTCTCTCTCTTGGTAGAAAGAAGAAGAATAGCATGAAGGGCCAGATCTACAAAACGGGTCTTATACTAAGTGACAGTCATACTGCCCTGCTGGAGATGCTCGAACTGCCTGCGTTAATCCTCTATCAGTATGACAGGAAGGAGCTTCTCAAGAAATATCTGAGAGAACTGGTCATAAGTAAAAGCATGCGACCCATCTAGTCTGTCAATACAAACTCATTCCACCATCTCTTGGCGGCACCCGTCATCTGACACACAGTGAAATCGACCCCATTGGTCTCCACTATCCCCATGTTCTGAAGCACCTCATGGCAGCGGTCAAGATAATCATGTGGGTCCTCAGAAGGTGCACCACTGTATTAAACTGGAAAGAGCTTGGTGAACTTGTCCAACCTCAATAAGCTCTCAGAAGACATAGCCGATCCACCACCAGCCTGTGTCGCAACAACTAACTGAACCACTCCAACTAGCTGAGCTGCTGGAGTCTGATACTGGGGAGCCATTTGCTGGAGTTTGATACTGGGGAGCCAACTTCTGGAATCGGACTCCAACCCCGATATCAAAATTTCCACTACCGGCCCCAAACTCCAAAAATTTGACTTTCGCCATTTCAAGCCTAAATGAGCTACGAACCTCCAAAACACAATCCAGACACGCTCCTAAACCTAAAATCACCTAACGGAGCTAACGGAATTGACAGAATTCCATTCTGGAGTCATATTATCATAGTTCCAACAACGGTCCAAATCCTAAGGCTTAAGCTCTCATTTAGGGACTAAGTATCCCAAAACACTCCGAAACTCAAAACCAATCATCCCGGCAAGTCACAATAGCCGAAATAGATATGGGAAAAGTAGTTAATAGGGGATCGGGGCTATTACTCTCAAAATGATCGATCGGGTGGTAACATCCCCCCATCTTAAAACAATCGTTCGTCCTCGAACGAGTATAAAGACATACCTAAAACTGTGAAAAGATGAGGGTACTGGGTGCGCATATCCTGCTCGGTCTCCCAAGTCGCCTCCTCGACCAGTTGACCTCTCCACTGGACCTTTATTGAAGCAATATTCTTTGACCTGAGCTTTCTGACCTGCCTGTCCAAAATGACTACTGGCTCCTCAACATAAGATAGATCCTTGTCCAACTGGACTGAGCTGAAATCCAATACATGAGTCGGATCACCGTGATACTTCCGTAGCATAGACACGTGAAATACCGGGTGAACTCCTGCTGGGCTACGAGGCAAGGTAACCTCATAAGCAACCTCCCCAACTCGCCGCAATATCTCAAAAGGACCAATGAATCTCGGGCTAAGCTTTCCCTTCTTCTCGAACCTCATGGCACCCTTCATAGGGGATACCCGAAGCAAGACCTACTCACTAACCATAAATGCCTAATCACGAACCTTTCGATCTGCATAACTCTTTTGCCTGGACTGGGCTGTGTGAAGTCTCTCCTAAATCACCTTCACCTTATCCAATCCTGGACCAAGTTTGTACCCAACAATCGGGCCTCGCCTGGATCAAACCATCCCACTGGGGACCGACACTGACTACCATACAAAGACTTATACGGTGCCATGTGAATACTGGACTGGTAACAGTTATTGTAAGCAAACTCTAAAAGTGGAAAGTATTGGTCCCATGACCCTCCGAACTCCATCACACAGGCACGTAGCATATCCTTAGGAATTTGAATTGTGCGCTCTAACTGCCCGTCCGTCTGAGGGTGAAAGGATGTGCTCAGCTCCTCCCTAGTACCCAACTACCGATGTATGGCTCTCCAAAACCATGATGTGAACCATGGTCCTCGCGTTCGCGAAGAAGAACCGGAGGCAGGCAAGAATTTGTGCTTCGCGTTCGCGGTGGAGATTCTGCGTTCACGAAGGGTCAAGCTGAGTGGTCTTTGAATTCGCGACATGTGCATCGCGTTTGCGATGAAGGATTTTTGGGACGAAGTAAATTTTACTTCGCGAACATGAGGGTGTGTCCGTGTTCGCGAAGAAGGACACGTCTAGGCAGTATTAATGTTCCAAAAATGGTGGTTATGCCATTTTTATCAAAAACTTAAGTTGGGAGGTCGGATTTTGGACGAGGGATTGAGGGATTTTCAGAGATATCGATTGGGTAACGAATCTTAACTCCTTTATGGTTATATTCCAGTAATCTAAGCTTGAATTCATCGTTAAATTTCAGATTTGGGGTGAAACATTGAGAAAAGTTCTTAGGCCGAATTTCGGGGTTTTGATCGAGACTTTGGTATCGGATTTGAGCAATTTTGGTACGAGTAAACTCGTGAGTGAATGGGTGATATTTGAGTTAATTTCGAAATTTTTGTTAAAATATTGATTTCATTAATTAGATGAGTCTATTATGGTTGTTTTATGATATGTAATTTCTTTTGGCTAGATTTGGGCCATTCAGAGACGGATATTCGTGTGAAAGGCATTGTGACCGATTGATTGAGCTTGGTTCGAGGTAAGTGGCTTGCCTAACCTTGTGTTGGAGACTTTCCCTTTAGAATATTTCGATATCATTTAGTGTGTGGGCACCGTGTACGTGAGGTGATGAGTACGTACACAGGCTATTATTGCAAAAATCCCGTTTATCCTTTTTAAATCATAAATGGTTTCTCTTATTGAATTGCACTAATAATGTTTAATTGTTTAGTTTAGACTAGAAAAGCATGCTTAGGTGTTTTAACTGCCTAATTGACATTCTCTGCGCCATGCTTAGTTAAATCCCTATTTTTCCGTATCTGTGATTAGTGTAAACTGTATAATTTGAGGCCATACCTGTCATTGTATCTTGCATTGCATATTTAAATTAGGACTACGTACGTATTCCGGGAGATCCCCCAGCACTGCATATTTACTTTGGGACTACAGACGTATTTCAGGAGATCCCCCAACACTGCATATTTACTTTCGGACTATAGACGGAGATCCCCCAACACTTCATATTTACTTTGGGACTACAGACGTATTCCGGGAGATACCTGTACTGCATATTCATTCGGAACTACGGGACGACATTCCGGGAGAATCCCCATTGTGTTTACTTTGTTCTGAGCCGAGGGCTCCTTTAACTGTTAAATTTTTGAGAATTTCTTTAACTGTATTACTGTAAATTTTTACTTATATATTTTACTATTTAATTTATTATATTTACTCTGGTAGGGTCTTGAACTGACCTCGTCACTACTCGACTGAGGTTAGACTTGTCACTTATTGGGTACCATTGTGGTGTACTCATGCTACTCTCATCTAGGTGCACCTTATCAGCCGCACTATCAGTGAGCCGTGACAGCTTTGGAGACTTCAAGGTATATCTGTCGCGTCCGCAGACCTCAGAGTCCCCTTCTACTCTTTCTCATGTCCATTATTTTCTGTATCTTCCTTGTTAGATTCTGATGTATAGAGACACTAGACTTTTCCTTCTGTAGTTTGTGATTCACGATGTTCCGTATTTTGGGGATTGTTGTGTATTGTTGAATAGTTGGTTAAATTTATATTTTAATTTCATTAATCCGCAAAGTGTTAGGCTTACCTAGTTGTAGAGACTAGGTGCCGTCACGACGTCACACAGCGGGGAAATTGGGTCGTGACACTTCCCCAAAAAGAAAAAAATCTTCATTGGTGAACCAATCCAAGTAAGAAAAAATGCCTACATCGCCAGGTATAGCAGTTAAAATCTTCGATGCAAACACATATAAGTACCTAAACACTCAGTTCCTTAATTACAAACATCGTAACAATTCGATTAACTTTTATGATGATTGTTCTAAATCTAAAAACTTGCTTAAACTAGAAAGCAACTTCACAATTCTACATGAGCAGCCAACAGTTTTGGCTAAACCTGAGGTTATTCCTCATATATCGCATATATCGGTCGTGTTTGATTGCTCTTAGTGGTTTTGAGACCAGTTTCGATTTGTTATTACTCAGTATGGTAGATTTTGATGTTATCTTGGGCATGGACTGGTTGTCGCCAAATTATGCTATTCTTGATTGTTACGCTAAAACCATGACGCTGGCTATGCCAGGCTTTCCGAGATTAGAGTGGAGAGGTACCTTAGAGTATACTCCCCGTAGGGTCATTTCATATCTTAAGGCTCAGCGAATGGTTAAGAATGGGTGTGATGCGTATTTGGCCTATGTGAGAGATGTCAGCATTAATACCTCTACAGTCGAGTCAGTTCCAGTAGTAAGGGACTTCCCTGATGTGTTTCCAGCTGATCTTCCGAGTATGCTGCCCGATAGAGATATTAATTTCGGCATTGATTTGTTGCCGGGCACTCAACCCATTTCTATTTTTCCCTACCGTATGGATCCTCTTGTGCGGAAGGAGTTAAAAGAGCAGTTGTAGGAGTTGCTTGATAAGGGTTTCATCAGGCCCAGTGTATCACCTTGGGGTGCTCCGGTCTTATTTGTGAAGAAGAAGGATGTTTCTATGCGTATTGGCAGTTGAACAAGGTTAGAGTGAAGAACATGTATCCTTTGCCTCGCATCAATGATTTATTTGATCAGTTACAGGGTGCCAGGGTGTTTTCCAAGATTGACTTGCGTTGTGGCTATCATCAGTTAAAGATTCGGGAGACGGGCATCCCAAAGACTGCTTTCAGGACCAGATATGGTCATTATGAGTTTCTTGTCATGTCATTTGGGCTGACCAATGCCCCAGCAGCCTTTATGCATTTGATGCACAATGTGTTCTATTCTTATCTTGATTCCTTCATCATTGTATTTATTGATGACATCCTGGTATGTTCCTGGTCTCGGGAAGATCATGAGCAGCACCTGAGGACTGCACTTCAGACCTTGAGAGAAAAGAAGTTGTATGCAAAATTTTCAAAGTGTGAGTTTTGGTTACACTCAGTGGCATTCTTGGGTCATATAATATCGAGTGAGGAGATCCAGGTGGATCCGAAGAAGATTGAAGCAGTGCATAGTTGGCCCAGGCCGTCCTCAGCTACGGTGATCCGGAGTTTTCTTGGTTTGGAGGGGTATTACCATTGCTTTGTAGAGGGATTTTTATCTATTGTGGCACCTATGACCAGATTGACCTAGAAGGGTGCTCCGTTCAGGTGGACCGAAGAGTGTGAGGAGAGCTTTCAGAATCTGAAGACAGCTTTGACTACAACCCTAGTATTAGTATTGTCTACAGGTTCGGGTTCCTATACTGCCTACTGTGATGCCTCGAGGATTGGCATTGGAGCGGTATCGATGCAGGACGGTAGGGTGATTTCCTACACGTCTAGATAATTGAAGGTGCATGAGAAGAATTATCTGCTTCATGATCTCGAGTTAGCAGCTATTGTTCAGGCCCTAAAGATCTGGCATCATTATTTATACGGTGTTCCCTGTGAGATTTACACTGATCACCGGAGTTTGCAACACTTGTTCAGGTAGAAGGATATTAATTTGAATCAGCGGAGGTGGTTGGAGACACTTAAAGACTATGATATCACTATATTATATCACATGGGGAAGGCCAATGTTGTGATCGACGCCTTGAGTCACCGGGCAGAGAGTTTGGGGAGTTTGGCATATCTTCCGGCAGTTGAGAGGCCCTTAGCCAGTCAGTTCGTGAGATTGGATATTTTAGAGCCTACCCGGGTATTAGCTTGTGTGGTTGCTCGGTCTTCTCTTTATGACCGTATCAGGGAGCGCCAGTATGATGATCCTCATCTTCTAGTTCTTTAGGACAGGGTTCGGCGAGGTGATGCCAGAGATGTGACTATTGGTGATGATGGTTTGATGAGGATGCAGGGCCGGATCTGTGTGCCCAATGTAGATGGGCTTCAGGAGTTGATTCTCGAGGAGGCCCACAGCTCGCGGTACTCCATTCATCCCGGTGCCGCGAAGATGTACCAGGATTTGAGACAGCACTATTGGTGGAGGAGGATGAAGAAGGATATAGTTGGGTTTGTGGCCAAGTGTCTCCACTATCAGCAGGTCAAATATGAGCACCCGAGGCTAGGTGGATTACTTCAGAGGTTAGAGATCCCATAGTGGAAGTGGGAGCGATCACCATGGACTTTGTAGTTGGACTACCACGGACTTTGAGAAAGTTTGATGCTATTTGGGTGATCGTGGATCGGCTGACCAAGTCAGCTGATTTTATTCTAGTATTGACCACTTATTCTTCTAAGAGGTTGACTGAGATTTATATGAGAGAGATTGTCCGCCTTCATGGTATTCTGGTATCCATCATTTCAGACAGAGGTACACAGTTCACATCACGGTTTTGGAGAGCCGTATAGCGGGAGTTGGGTACTAGGGTGGAGCTGAGCACAGCCTTTCATCTTCAAACGAACGGGCAGTCAGAGCGCATAATTCAAATTCCTAAGGATATGCTACGTGCCTGTGTGATGGAGTTTGGAGGGTCATGGGACCAATACTTGCCACTTGTAGAGTTTGCTTACAATAACAGTTACCAGTCCAGTATTCAGATGGCACCGTATAAGTCATTGTATGGTAGTCAGTGCCGGTCCCCAGTGGGATGGTTTGATCCAGGCGAGGCCCGATTGTTGGGTACAAACTTGGTCCAGGATTGGATAAGGTGAAGGTGATTTAGGAGAGACTTCACAAAGCCCATTCCAGGCAGAAGAGTTATGCAGATCGGAAGGTTCGTGATTAGGCATTTATGGTTGGTGAGTAGGTCTTGCTTTGGGTATCGCCTATGAAGGGCGTCATGAGGTTCGAGAAGAAGGGAAAGCTTAGCCCGAGATTCATTGGTCATTTTGAGATATTGCGGCGAGTTGGGGAGGTTGCTTATGAGGTTACCTTGCCTCCTAGCCTAGCAGGAGTTCACCCGGTATTTCACGTGTCTATGCTCCGGAAGTATCACGGTGATCCGACTCATGTATTGGATTTCAGCTCAGTCAAGTTGGACAAGGATCAATCTTATGTTGAGGAGCCAGTAGTCATTTTGTACAGAAAGGTCAGAAAGCTCAGGTCAAAGAATATTGCTTCAGTAAAGGTCCAGTGGAGAGGTCATCCAGTTGAGGAGGCGACTTGGGAGACCGAGCAGGATATGCGCAGCTAGTACCCTCATCTTTTCACAGTTTCAGGTATGTCTTTATACTCGTTCGAGGACGAACGATTGTTTTAAGAGGGGGAGGATGTAACGTCTCGGCCGATCATTTTGAGAGTAATAGCCCCGATCTCTTATTAACTGCTTTCCCCATATCTATTTCTGCTATTGTGACTTGCCGGGATGATTGGTTTTGAGTTTCGGAGTGTTTTGGGACACTTAGTCCCAAAATGAGAGCTTAAGCCTTAGGATTTGGACCGTAGTCGTAACTCTGTGAAAATGACTCCGGAATGGAATTCCGTCGATTCCTTTAGGTCCGTTAGGTATTTTGGGTGTAGGGGCATGTCCGGATTGTATTTTGGAGGTCTGTAGCTCATTTAGGATTGAAATGGCGAAAGTCGATTTTTTGGAGTTTTGGGCCGGCAGTGGAAATTTTGATATCGGGGTTGGAATTTGATTCCAAAAGTAGGAATAGGTCCGTAATATTGAATATGACTTGCGTACAAAATTTGGGGTCAATCGGACATGGTTTGATAGGTTTCGGCATCGGTTGTAGAATTTTAAAGTTTCAAGTTCTTTAAGTTTGTATTGGAATATGATTCGTGATTGTAGCTTTTTTTTATGTGATTTGAGAGCTCGACTAAGTTCATATGGTGTTTTAGGAATTGTTGGCATGTTTGATTTAGGTCCCGGGGACCTCGGTTGAGTTTCATATGCTTAACGGATCACTTTTGGACTTTAGAAGATAGCAGATTTCTGGTGTCCTGTTGCAGGCATTTTCTTCATCGCGTTCGCGAGGGAGTCCTCGTTTTCGCATAAGGTATATGGGAAGGGAAGCTGGATTATTCTTCGCGTCTGTGATGCCGCTCTCACGTTCGCGAAGGTGTGGAACCTCGAAGCTACGCGTTCGCGAAGAAGAACTGGAGGCATGCGAGATTTCGTGCTTCGCGTTCGTAATGGAGATCCCGCGTTCACGAAGGGTCAAGCTGAGTGGTCTTCGCATTCGCGACATGTGCATCGCGTTCGCGATGGAGGAATTTTGGGCGGAAGTAAATTGTACTTCGCGAATGCGAGGGTGTGGCCGCGTTCGCGAAGAAGGACGCGTCTGGACAGTATTAAAGTTCCAAAAACGGAGCTTATGCCATTTTTATCAAAAACTTAAGTTGGAAGCTCGGTTTTGGACGAGGGATTGAGGGATTTTCAGAGATATCGATTGGGTAACGATTCTTAACTCCTTTGTGGTTATATTCCACTAATCTATGCTTGAATTCATAGTTAAATTTCGGATTTGGGGTGAAAATTTGAGAAAAGTTCTTAGGCCGAATTTCAGGGTTTTGATCGAGATTTTGGTATCGGATTTGAGCAATTTTGGTACGAGTAACTCGTGAGTGAATGGATGTTCGTATTTTGCGACTTTTACCCGATTCCGAGAAGTGGGTCCCACGGGCAATTTTTGAGTTAATTTTGGAATTTTTGTTAAAATGTTGATTTCATTAATTAGATGAGTCTATTATGGTTGTATTATGATATGTAATTGCTTTTGGCTAGATTTGGGCCATTCAGAGTCGGATATTCGTGGGAAAGGCATTGTAAGTTTGGTTCGAGGTAAGTGGCTTGTCTAATCTTGTGTTAGAGACTCTTCCCTTAGAATATTTCGTTATTATTTGGTGTGTGGGCACCGTGTACGTAAGGTGACGAGTACGTACACGGGTTATTATTGCAAAAATCTCATTTATCCTTTTTAAATCATAAATGGTTTCTCTTATTGAATTGCACTAATAATGTTTAATTGTTTAGTTTAGACTAGAAAAATATGCTTACGTGTTTTAACTGCCTAATTGATATTCTGTGCACCATGCTTAGTTAAATCCCTATTTTTCCTTATCTGTGATTAGTGTAAACTGTATAATTTGAGACCATACCTGTCATTGTATCTTGCATTGCATATTTAAATTGGGACTACAGACGTATTCCGGGAGATCCCCCAGCACTGCATATTTACTTTGGGACTACGGACATATTTCGGGAGATCCTCTAGCACTGCATATTTACTTTGGTACTACAGACGTATTCCGAGAGATCCCCTTGTACTTCATATTCATTCGGAATTACGGGATAACATTCCATCCGATTGACCCCAAATTTTGCACACAAGTCATATTCGATATTACGAACCTATTCCAACTTCCGGAATCAGATTCCAACCCCGATATCAAAATTTCCACTACCGGCCCAAAACTCTAAAAATTTGACTTTCATCATTTCAAGCCTATATGAGCTATGGACCTCCAAAACACAATCCGGACACGCCCCTAAACCCAAAATCACTTAGTAGAGCTAACGGAACCGACGAAATTCCATTCTGGAGTTGTCTTCACACAGTTCCGACTACGGTCCAAATCTTAAGGCTTAAGCTCTCATTTAGGGACTAAGTGTCCCAAAACACTCCGAAACTCAAAACCAATCATCCCGGCAAGACACAATAGCAGAATAGATATGAGGAAAGCAGTTAATAGGGGATCGGGGCTATTACTCTCAAAACGACCGGCCGGATCGTTACAAGGTCACTGTTTGCCATGCTCCTTCATCTTGTTGTCGTGTGTTTAATGCCCTTTCTTCCTGAATGATGGGATTAATTTGTGGGTCTCCTGTCGATATTGATTTTTTTTCAAAGCAATTCCCCGCTACGTGTCCCAAATGGCCACAGTTTTTCCATAGGATTGTTTCACCTTCGTAGAGGATTTGTTGTTTGTGTGATCCTATGTAAATGAAGGGTTTAACGGGTACATTGAGGGGAAGTTCAACATATATCCTAGCATAGCGACTCCTTAGGGTAGATGATGGGCAAGCATCAACTTTTAGTAGCCGGCCGGTTGTCTTGCCTATTTTCTTTAGGAATTCTCCATCATAAATTTATGTGGGGAGTTGTGGGAGTCTTAACCAGACGGCTGTGTAGATTTCTTTAGCTTTTGTATCCACAAAGTTTGGCTCCCATCTTTGGACAGACAAGAATTGGCCATTGATGAACCATGGACCATGTTGTAAAGCTATGATCATATTCTCCTCTTTTTGGAATTTGACTGTGTAGTAGTCATTGCCAAGATCTTTTAGAGGGAAGTTTTCTGTGGGTTTCCATAGTCCTATAATTTTTTGCTTTAGATAGTTGTGTAGAATACGCCGTTCTTGGAGTTTTATGATTACAGAGTATCTCCATGGTTGGTGTATTCGTTGAAGCTCCTCACATGAAAGATCTATGTGGAAGTTTGATGACTGTTTGTGGTCATTAGGGTTCCTCACTGTTCTGGTAGCAGTTCCTCAGCCGTTTGGCTTCCCCATTCGGATTGTATGGAAATTTGTGAGACTAGATTGTTAGCCATTAATATGCTTTTGAAGGTGATAGGGTCAGAATACGAAGTGGCAGTGGCTTTGTCAGGGGACTTGGGGGGTAATTGAAGAGTTGTTTCAGATGATGACATTTTGGATATTTCTGGCTAATTAATGAAGGTTGTCGATGAAGTTGAAACGGTTCAGTGGAAAGAGAGGAAAACTAGAGAGAAGTTAGAGCTTCTCTCACTAAAATTTAACTGATGTCTTCTTCTATCGTTTCATGCGGTAAGTATATTGGACTCAAAATTTGAAGCTATAATCTTTTAAAATTATTGGCTTATAAATTAATAATTGCACATATTAAATAGATTTTCAACCCTACCAAGGTTACTGTCGCCAGTGATCAACACATAACTATCAAAATGTACAATGCTTTTGGTATGCAGGATATTTGCATTAGTGCTATCTATGCTAAATGCAAATCCAAAGACAGGAGGGACCTTTGGCACTCTCTTGAACAAGGTAATATGGTGATTGATGTTCCTTGGTGCACAGTGACGGATCCAGGTTTTTGTGCAAGCAGATTCAATTTTAGAAGTATATAAATTTAGTGATAAAATAATAGTTGTCAAGTGAGTTCAAATAAAATATTTATGCAAAATTTACACAGCTTTAATCCTAATTTAATTATACTATATACAGTATTATATTTTTGTGAAACGGGTTCAGTTGAACCCGCATGCAACCACTTGGGTCCGTCACTGCCACTGTTGGTGCATAAGGGGGGAGGGGGTGTTTCAAAACATGGGTCTGCCACTGCCACTGTTGGTGCACAAGGGGGGTTGGGGGGGGGGGGTGGGGGAATTTCAATATTATTATGGATCCTGATGAAAAACTTGGGGTAAGCCTCACAGAATGTATAGAAGCTTGGAGTTTCAAACATGTATGACCACCCTTGAAGCTCCTGGTAGCTCTTTATTATTACAGCTTGAAGCTCCTCCTTTTGTTAGGGGTGATGTCCTCCTTTTGATTCCTCTAATCCCGATAAAGAGTGTTCAATATGTGTTATATACTTCTAAAACGTAATATTTTATCTATATACATAGTGTAATTTTTCGACGAAGGTGACCACCCTTATGACCATGTGGCTTCGCCACTGATCGCAATATAAGATAATACTTGTCAAAATAAATGGCAATAATAATTAGTTTATTGCAATATGAATCAAGACATAATCATATGAGACAATTGATTACTAATTCTGTAATTATTATTGATTTTATAATTGTAAGATCAACACAAAATTTAACTAATCTTTACAAGGAATATCGGATGTACCAATGGTAATTATCGACTGGGAAAATAAACCATTAAAATATAGATGGTTTTGCCGACGGAAAAGATTAGAAATGTGAAAATATTAACGTCTAAGCTTTAAAAATCATCGGCCAACTACATTCGTCAAAATCTAACAAAAATATCTTGCGCCAAATTAAGTCCACCCCAAAAATCTCTCGGAAAGATTTTTAATGGAACAAGTCGTCGATAAATTAGAACATCTCTCCGTTCACTTTTAGTTGTTGTTAAACTAAATTACAGAGCAAGAACGATAAATTGTGTGTACCTTGTTACACGCAGCGGAAATAGTTATAATTGCCACCAAGAAATTGCTCCCAAATATACTTTGAATCACTAGGAAACAAAATTAATATTTCATCAATTAAATGCCCTAACTAGTATGTATTTTTCGTGTTGAAAGGATTAGTCAGAGAGAAAATTTCTATGCTTAAGAAGTTATGTATTTTCTCTTTAACATAAATAGGCAAAATAATAGCGATTAAGGAAGAAAACTCACCACTCAATTTTGCACGTTTACTTTAGTGAGAGTTTGTGATTGTGTGGTAACTTCTCTTAATCTCTCTTACTTATATCTCCTAACTGGGTTGGGTCAGCCCACACGAAGCGACCCACGACCCATAATCCAACATCTCCCAATTCGCTCATAGTGGGCTAGACCGATGTCTTTGACACACAATTCATACTGGCAAATAGTTGGTGCGAACTGCGAGCACTAAGAGCTATAACATTCCAAAACCAATTAAGGTTGTCCTAAAGCTCTATGTAGAAATCCAATCACATACGTAAAGGATTCACTACTAGGATGAGGATCATATTACTCGCAATATCCCAGGCATCATTCGCTACTCCTATAGCTTGTTATCCGATCCCTCATCCTCGAAAAGAGGTGAACTCGAGTTTATGTATAATTTTATCCACAATTACACTTGTTACCCTATGATAAGTGTAATGGTCAACATATGAATACAAGTTATATTATTTATTTTAGTTGTCTTCCCTTTCTACTCGAAACTATCCATCCCAGATCAACTGTTTTCCTAGACATGCACTGCATTGTCGAATGACTTATCGCAATCGGTGACGTGCTAAAGTAGCAATATCGATTGGCACTTCAAGAAACAGTAAAAGGTCAAAGGGTATTCCAATAAAAGTTAATATAACTTTTGGGATCTCACACAATGAAGAAGCAGGGATCAATTCTTCTATTATCCCATTGGTCGTTAGCACACATGGTATGAAACACGTGTTACAGTGTTCTCACCATATATTAGTGCGCATGTCTAATTATTTTACTCATTCAACACCATACAGATCTTGGTCTAGATACCTACAAATATCTTAACCCGAATTTCTCAATTCAATAATCCTCAATTCATCTTCTTAGAGAAACTCGCATCTGGCTTACAAAACAAGTCATAATTCAATGGTAGAATTTACAACTCTGACTAGTTGTCAAGACTGACCTTTACAAGTAAAATATGACCTCACACTATTCAAGGTTCTATAAGGTCTCATCTCTTCACGATTCTCAACGTAAGAGGCGATTACTCGTGTGTAAGAGTTAATCTTGCGACTTGTTTAACACACTATATGAATAAAATATCATAACATGCATACTAGATATGAACATAAATTCAAGAGTAAAATATTGATGAGTATATTATAATAATCAATTCATTTTACAATACATAAATATGGTCATATCCTTCGCAAACCTAGAGCCATAACATACTTCTCAAACAGGTCTCTAGATATCGCCTTTGTAAAAGGATCAACTGTCATACTTTGCATAGGAATGTACTAGGATCTTTTGTGTTTGCAATAGCCGCTTGACTATCACAATAAAGAGTCATTGGACCCTAATAATTCTTTGTAATATCCAGATGTTCAAAGAATCTCTTCAACCAAACAGCTTCTTATATTGCAGATGCACAAGCCACGAACTTAGCTTCCATCGTCGAAAGGGCAGTACAAGTTTGTTTCTTATTTTTTCATGAAATAACACTACCATTAAGTAAGAAAAGATAATCGGATGATGATTTTCTATCATTCCGGTCACCAGCCCAATCAGCATCTATATATCCTCTCAAGTTTAAATCATTTTCACTATAATATAGTGAATAATTTGCAGTTCCCTTCAGGTATCTGTAAATTCTCTTCACAGCTTTCCAATGATCTCTTCCAAGTTTGGATTGATACCTGCTAACCAGACCTACGGCATAACAAATGTATGGGCGAGTACACATCATAGCGTACATCAAGCTCCCGACAGCACTTGAATATAGAACTCAAGACATGTCTTCTGTTTCATTTTCAGTCTTGGGACACATTTCAAGGTTTAAAGTTTTATATCTCGCTATAGGATTATCCATGTATTTGCAATTATTCATGCGAAAACGCTCCGAAACTTTTTTTTATATAAGTTTCTTGAGATAGACTCAATAACCTTTTGGAACGGTCTCTTTGGATCTTAACTCCAAGGATATAGTCTGCCTCACCCATATCTTTCATGTCAAATAACTTTGAAAACCATGACTTGATAGTTTTTAAATACTCCAAATTATTTCCGGCCAATAAAATATTATCCACGTAAAGAGAAAGAATTACAAAACCCCCATTAGGCTTCTTCACATAAATGTAGTGGTATTCATTGATCATGGTGAAATCATACGAGATCACTTCCTTGTGAAATCTCAAATACCAATGCCTTGAAGATTGCTTCAGGCCATAAATAGATCTTTTCAATTTACAGACCTTATTTTCTTGGCCTTTAACGATGAAGCCTGCAAGTTGTTCCATGTATATTTTCTCGTTTAGTTCTCCATTGAGAAAAGTTGTCTTCATGCCTGTGTGGTATAATTCCAAATCCAAACGTGTAACAATAGCTTAAAGTAAGCGAATTGAGGTAAACTTCACAACTGGTGAAAATGTTTCTTCATAAAGCTTCTTAAGTAAAGCCTTTTGCTACTTATCGTGCCTTGTTTTCTATTGACCCATCCGCTTAGCTTTTAACTTTGAGAACCCATTTGTTCTCAACGGCTCTACGCCCAGGCGGAAGTTTAACTAGATCCCAGACTTTGTTGATTTTCATAGATCCTAATTATTCTTTTATTGCTTTTATCCACTCATCTTTTTCTGGGCTCGATAAACCCTCAGTCACAGACATTGGCTCATCCATTTCTATAGAAGACACCAAGAAAATGTAATCTTCAATCTCATAAGTACATAAGTACTCTTTCGTAATTAGATAATTCAGCTCCTTTTAACAGAAAAATGTGTACATGTTCAGGAATGGAAGTATCAAAACCCATTTTAAATTCCTTAAACTCCCTAAATTTCTTTTCTCCCTCTCTTCGTTCAGCTCTCTGATCCCTTAACGCATTTTGCATCGCTCTCGAGACATTCCAGATGAGTTCAGACTCCGAGTCTGAATTATTATAGAAATAAGTCCTGCGATGATGCATCCTTCTACGTTTTCCTTCCTCGACTTTGAGAAGTCCCAGTTGGAGTAATTCGAGCTTGTCTCTGTTCAACCATGTCTGAAATAGGACCAAGGAAACAATAAGAACGGCTACAACCATTCAATGTGATAACATATGTCACAATAATTCGTAGAAGTATATCAATATAAAAGATTAGAGCCAAAATAATTAATTTGAAGGATAAGAAAGACTTAAGTAAGTTTCTTTTCTTAAGTTACAACGTGTTGATTGAAGACCAACTCATTCAAACAAAATACAACACACAGATGTAAATTTTTAGACAAAGCATTTGTGCCTTACTGTCTTAACTTCATAATTGGAACAAATATAGAGGCAATCTCATGACCAAAGTCACAAACAAAGACAGTTCCAATTAAATATACAGTTACAAATAAAAATATTTCACAATTCCATAAAATGACAAAAACATTTATACTAAATACATAGGCTCCAGCAATGAACCTTTGTTCATAAGCTTTTGAAGATAGGTTATATTCTTTGTAGGCATCTAAAAATCCCACTCCAAACACCACCAAAAACGTTATTTTCAAATAATAGACTAATCTTGGTTTTTTTAGTTACATATATCTAGTAATTAAGTAATTCCATTGAAGAAATAAGAATCTGGAGTCAACTTGTCACGACCCGGAATCCCAAACTCAGGTTTGTGATGGCACCTAACATCCACTGCTAGAAAAACCGACGTGAAGATAAATAAATAGCCAATTTTTAGCAGTTAAAACATAATGATGATATACAACGAGAAATAGAAACTCAATCTGATACAGTACCAACATAAGTCACGTAATAATATCTACTCCCAAATATTCGGAGTCACGAGTACATAAGAAACTAGAAGCCAATTTTGGCTATGAATCCCTTCAGGACCTGAACTGGCCCAACGGGTACGGCCTCAGCTGGGACCTCCTCCTCATGATCAATCTGAGGCTTCACTGCGGTTGTTGCTGCTTGAGCTCTAGGCTGAGCTCTGCCTCTGGCTTGTCCTCTCGCTCGACCTAATGATGATATACAAGGAGAAATAGAAACCCAATATGAAACAGTACCTACATAATTCACGTAATAATATCTGCTCCCAAAGACCCGGAGTCACAAGTATACGCGCAACTAGAAGCCTACAAATAGAGTCTTAAATAAGTACAACTGTTTCGAAGAAAATGAATAGTAAAAGTGGGAAGAGGAAGGTGACTTCAAGGTCTGCAGATGCTAGTAGATCTACCTCAAGTCTCCATATGCAATAATCTGAGCTGATGCACCTCACGCACCACTGGGACAAATTTCAGGATCTGCACAATAAGTGCAGAAGTGCAGTATGGGTACAACAGACTCAATGTACTTTGTAAGTTCCGAGCCTAACCTCGATGATGTAACGACCTAACTGGTCGTTTCAAGAGTCATAGCCCCGTTTTCCCTATTTCTACTTATTTATGTGTTGTTCAGTTGTGTTGAGTTGTATCGAGTTAGTAGGTTTGGGTTCAGAGTAGTTTTGGAGTGAAAGTTGACTTATGAATAAACGAGTTTGGACTTGTATTTTTATGATTCAGTTAGCTTCGTTGAGTTATTTTAGACTAAGGAGTGTTTCCGGAATGTAATTTGGAGGTCCGTGGTAGAATTAGGTTTGAATTGGCAAAAGTAGGAAATTTGGCGATTTCGGTCGGCAGTGAAAAATTTGATATCGTAGTCGGAATGGAATTTCGGAAGTTGGAGTAGGTTCGTAGTGTCATTTGTGATGTGTGTGCAAAATTTGAGGTCATTCGGACATGGTTTGAAAGGTTTCGGCGTCGTTGGTGAATTTTGGAAGTTTAGAAGTTTTAAGGCTTAAATCTGAGGTTGAATTGGTGTTTTGGTGTTGTTTTGGGTGTTCCGAAGGCTCTACTAAGTTCGGGTAGTGGTATATGACTTGTGTAAATTATTGGTTGAGGTCCCGAGGGGCTCGGGATGATTTCGGATGGGTATCTGGGAGTTTGGAAGTTGGAAATTTCATAAGACTAAAGTTTCAAGTGAGTTCGCACAAGACTTAACTTCAAATGAGCATAACTCTCATGATGCAAAGTATTATATGGTGCATTACCTATCAAAAGAAAATTCTATGTGTTTAGTTTCCAACTCTTCAAATCGTTCATCATTTGGACATTCCTACAAGACGTTATGACCAAATTACAAAAGTCTGGAAAAGTGCAACTCTGCGACCAATTCTACGATTGTATAATCATTATGCGATCACAGAATCATTATGCGATCGCAAAAGTAGTTATGCGACCGCAAAATGGTCGCAGACCTGTCCAGTGAAGCCCATTTTTGGGCATCGATTTTGCAGTGCATTTTGCGACCCGCATACCCATTCTGCGGTCTATTATGCGACCGCAGACCTGCTTTCGGAGGGTTAATATTTCTATTTTTATAACCCGAACCCATTTTGATAAATACGCTTTGGGACTCATTTTGGAGCAAAAATCTGACATTGTTTAGAGAGAAGGGAGAGTGTTCTAGAGAGAGGAAGAAACTTAAGTGATTTGTTCATCAAGATCTTGTTCAAGCTTTGAAATCCAACAAGGAAATATCACAAGATCTTCACCCAAGAGGTAAGGTTCTAACCCCTAGTCTTCAATTTCGAGTTTGGGTAAAAATGGGTGATTAAGAGTATGATCCTTGGGTGTAATAGTATCATTTATACATATCAATAAGGTTTATGGAAATATTGTTGAGTTCAAATGGGTATAGATTGGGTTGAAAATGGTATAAATCTTCAAAGACTAATTGAAGATTTGAGGGTCGAGTTGATGTCAGAATTTGGTGAAATTTATATGATTGGACTCGAGTGAGGACGAGGTTTGTTATGACTGGTTTTGAGACGTGGGCCCGGAGGCCGAGTTTGAGCCAATTTTTGATTTTTGGCATATTTATGTAGTTTTTATTGTGGAATTCGATTCTTTAGACTATGTTGATAGTAGTATTATGATTTTGGTTAGATTCAGAGCTTTTGGAGACCGAGTCCCGAGATGAGGGCATCCTGGAGTAGGATTTTACGTTTTTAAGGCAAGTAACAGTTTTAACTCTAGCTTTGAGGGTATAAACCCAAAGATTTGATATCACGTATTGTTTGGAGGTGATATCCACGCTAGGAGACGGCGTGTGGGTATGCACCATGAGGGATTGAGACTTGATCTATGCCATGAGGCTGTGAGTCCTAATGGCTATTATCTGTGGTTATGTGTTCATTTATTGTTGAACTTATTTGCCTTTATGTTCGAGATCATGCTTAGGCTTTATTCATGCTCATATTATTTTCACTCAGTCATAGATATTGTTGTACATGTTTACCTCAGTCCCTATTATTTTGCTGATATGCTGTGATACTTGACGTGGGTTGTGTTTCCCTTAATTATTGATAATGGTGAGGCTAGAGAGGTACATGACTGAGTAAGGCCGAGGGCCTGTTGTGAGGTATTTGATTGAGGCATGTGAGTTGTCTGTGCAGCACATGAGTTATCCATGCGGATCCAGTTATTGATACCATAGCGCGTGAGTTGTCCGCGTAACACGTGAATTGACCGTGCAGATCTAGGGATTGATATTATGGCACGTGAGTTGTCCGTGCAGCACATGAGTTATCCATGCTTAGCGCTTGGGCTTTGGGAGCCCATCTGGAGTCTGTACACACCCCCAGTGAGCGCATGTACCTATTGAGTATTGAGTGCTGCGTGTCGAGTGTTGAGTGATGGAGAGACATTGCTGTGAGCTTGGAATTTCTTTGTGGCATTTGTTGGTTTTTATGGAATTTACCTGTTTATTCATGTTTATTGTAAATTGTGAAAAGAAATAATTGAATTGTTCTACTTAGCTCATCACTACTACTCAACTCCTTAGTTATTTCTGTTACTACTGAGTCAGTTGTACTTATACTACACCTTGCACTTTATGTGCAGATCCAGGTGAGTTAGAGCGTGGCGATCGTTGAGTTCAGGCCGGCTATATTTGGAGACTGCAAGGTAGCTGCTAGCGTCCGCAGGACCTTGTTACTCCTTTTTGTCATTTCTTCTTTTGGTCAGTTAGACAGTTTATATATCATTGTTCATAGTTTTAGATGCTCATGACTTAATGACACCCCGGTGTTTGGGGCTCGTTTCCGTATTTTCTATAATTATATTTAGAGTTGATTTAGTTTATGAAAAATTCAAATGTTGGAAATGTTTTATTAAATTCTTATAATCAATTTAGTTTTAATATTTTGGGAAATAGGCTTGCCTTGTAACACGATAGGCGCCATTACGACCATGGTTAGATTTTGGGTCGTGACAGGTGAGGTATTGACGAGGCTATGACAATACACCTACATAAATAAACCTGTAAAAGTGTATATGAAGCAGTAACAATAAAGAGGATAATAGCGTACAAATTGGGAGGAGACATGCAAAAAGGGGAAATATTACAACCACGACAGGTAGTATATCACGTAATAGCCAAATAAATCGTCAACCCATGAAATAGGATAAACCAATGATATTAAAATGGCATGGCATCACCCTTCGTGCTTTTACTCTCATCCTCACCAAGTAATAATGAATAAATGAGATGAATGGCACGACATCACCCTTTGTGCTTTTACTCTCTTCCTCACCATATAGTAATGAATAACTGAGATAAACGACACGACATCACCCTTTATGCATTTACTCTCTTCCTCACTATGTAATAATCAATAGATGATATAAATGCAATGGCACGACATCACCCTTCATTCTTTTACACTCTTCCTCACCATGTAATGAAGATTATATAAATTCGGGAAATAATTAATGCGGAGAATGAATTAACGTAAAATATGATGTCAAGATACCAAACTCAACTTCCCAAAATACTCAACAATTATAAAATAAGCAGTAATTATGAAAGAAATAATCAAAGAAGTAATAACCTAACATAAGCATGGATATCATAATTAACAATGCAATAAAATACAAGGAAACAAGTTCCACCCGCATGATTGAACCCAACAATAACGCATAAGTACTCGTCACCTCATATATACGTGTTTCCCCACACATAAATCATGTAGCAAATAGACTAACAAGTCCTAATCCCTCAAGTTAAGGTAAACCACGACACTTACTCGCTCGACAATCAAATAAAAACTCAACCGGGGCCTTTTCTCTAAAATTCGCCTCCAAACCAATCGAATCTAACCAAATATAGTTCAAACAATGCAAAATAATCTTTAGAAACTACCCATGAGTAAAAAATATTCAATCTTTAATGAATTTGGAAAAAAATCAACAAAAGTCAATCCCACACCCGCTTGGTCAAAACCCGAGATTCGGACCAAAACCCAATGACCCATTCACCCCGAGCCCGATTATGTGATTAATTTCAAAATCTGACCTCAATTTGAGGTCTAAATCTCAATTTCTCAAAATCTCCAATTTCTACCATGAATAAGCATAGGTTAAAGGCTAGAAATTAATTGGTGTTGATGAAAATGGAAGCAAACGAGTTAAACTCTACTAACCTATGAAGTGGGGATGAAATTCCTCTTCAAAAGCGCCTCTAGGCTGAGCTCAAATGTGGAGTTGGTGAAAAATGAAGCAAATCCCGACTTTGGGATATTTAATTGACTGGGCGACATGCCTTCTTCGCGTTGGCGAAGGGCCTGACGCGTTCGCGATGCACAACATCCCTATTGGCCTACGCATTCGCGATGTTCCTCATGCGTTCGCGAAGGCTTCTCCCCATCGCCTTTGCATTCACGAAAGCTTCTCCCCCCCTCGCCTTCGTGTTGGCGAGCTAGGTCTCGTGTTCGGATAGAGTAACACCTCAATTTCCAAGTCCTCCCTCCTAACACACTATGCATTTGCGAAGGAAAGTCGCGTTTGCGAAGGCTAACCCCTCCCTCCCCCCACTACTCCGCGTTCGCGATGAGTAAATTCCACCCTAGCCCAGATTACCCTTCGCGATCACGAGAGTGGCTTCGCGATCGCAATGAACAAAGTAGCAGACACTAGAATCTCTAAAACCAGTAATCTTTCTAAGTTCAAAATTATTTTGTAGCCTATCAGAAACTCCCCCGAGCCCCTCGGGCTCCAAACCAAATATGCACACAAGTGTAATAACATCATATGAACTCACTAGCGAGATCAAAACACCAAAATAACATTTAAAACTACGAATCAGACACCAATATGTATGAAACTTTTCAAAGAAACTTAAGAACTTTAAAATTCACAACCGGACATTTGAATAACGTCAAATCAACTCCGTTTTGCATCAAAGTTTGCATACAAGTCATAAATAGTGAAATAAACCTATTCCATATTCCGGAATCGAAATTTGAACCCGACAGCAACAAAGTCAACCTGCGGTCAAACTTAGGAATTCTTTAAACCTTCAAATTACTTGTCTTCAACAATTCACGTTAAATCCATTTATGGACTTTCGAATTCGATTCTGGTCATGGGCTTAAGTCCCAAATCACGATACAGACCCACTAGGACCATTACAATAGTGATACGGGTTTGTTTACACAAAATATTAACCGTGGTCAACTCAAATCATTTTTAAATCTAAAATTCAGATTTTTTAATTTTCACATAAAAATTTACTGAAAAAGACACGGACTGTACACGTAAATCGTGGAAGGCTAAACAGAGCTATTCGGGGTCTCGGGACAGATAAATGATTGCTAAAATTCAAAATGACCTATCGGGAATCACATTCTCCACCTTTAACTAAAATGTTCATCCTCGCATGGATATAGAAAGGTACCTAGACTGGTGAAAAAGTGTGGGTATCTACTCCGTATGTCGGACTCAGACTCTTACGTGGCTGCCTCAATCGGCTGACCTCTCATTGTACTCTAACTGAAGGATAACTCTTAGACCTCAACTTCTGGACCTGCCGGGTTAGAATAGCCACCGGCTCCTCCCCGTAAGTCAAATCTTATCCAATTTGACTGAGCTGAAATCTAACAAATGGGACGGATCGTCGTGGTACTTCCGGATCATGGAAACATAGAACACCAGGTGGACTACTGATAAGCTGGGGGGCAATGCAAGCTTGTAGGCCACCTCACCCACTCTTTCGAGAATCTCAAAGGGTCCGATATATCCAGGGCTCAACTTGCCCTTCTTTCTGAACCTCATAACACCCTTCATGGGTGAAACCTGAAGTAAAACCCTCTCTCCAACCATGAATGGAACATCAAAAACTCTATAATCAGCATAACTCTACTGCCTAGACTGAGCTGTGAGAAGTCGATCCTGAATCATCTTGACCTTTTTCAACGCATCCTGAACAAAAACGGTACACAACAATCGAGCCTATCTCGGCCCAAACTAACCAACTGGCGAATGGTATCACCTCCTGTATAATGCCTCATAGGGGACCATATGAATACTCGATTGGTATTTGCTATTGTAGAAAAACTCCATAAGCGGCACGAACTGATCTCAAGAACCCCCGAAATTCATAACGCAGGTGCAAAGCATATCCTCCAATATCTTAATGGTGTGCTCGGACTGACTGTCCGTCTAGGGTGGAATGTTGTACTTAACTCAACACGTGTGCCTAACTTACATTGTATGGACCTCTAGAACCGTGATGTATACTGCGTACCCTGATAAAAAATGATGGACATTGGCACACCATGAAGACGAACAATCTCGCAAATATAAATCTCAGCCAACCAATCTGAAGAATAGGTAAGTGCCACTGGAATGAAATGTGCCAATTTAGCCAACCTATCCATAGCGACCCATACTGCGTCGAATTTCTTCGAAGTCTGTGGGAGCGCAACAACAAAATCCATGGTAACGTGCTCCCACTTCCACTCGGGAATCTCAAGCTTCTGAAACAGACAATCAGGCCTCTGATGCTCATACTTTACTCGCTGACAATTCAAACATCGAGCCATATATGCAACTATATCTTTCTTCATTCTTCTTCACCAATAATACTGCAAAAAATCCTGATACATCTTGGTGGCACTCGGTAAATAGAATACCGAGAACTGTGGGCCTCCTCAAGAATCAACTCACGAAGCCTATCCATATTGGCACACAAATCTGACCCTGCATCTGCAACACCCCATCATCTCCGATAGTAACCTTCCTGGAACCACCGTACCGCAATGTGTCCTTAAGGACGAGCAAATTGGGGTCGTCATACTGATGCTCTTTAATGCGCTCATACAAGGAAGACCGAGAAACCATGTAAGCTAGGACACGACTGGACTTCGAATCATCTAAACTCACGAAATGATTGCCCAAGGCCAGAACATCTTATGCAAGCAGTCTCTCACCAATGTAAATATACGCAAGGCTACCCATACTCACAGCATTTCTACTCAAGGCATAGGCCATCACATTGTCCTTCCCGGAATGATACAAAATGGTGATACCATAGTCTTACAACAGCTCCAACCACCTTCTCTGCCTCAAGTTGAGATCCTTTTGCTTGAATAAGTACTGTGGACTTCGATGATCCGTGAACATCTCATACGACATGCCGTAGAGGTAATGCCTCCAAATCTTTAGTGCATGAATAATGGCTGCCAACTCTAGGTCATGAACATGGTAATTCTTCTCATGAACCTATAACAGCCATGACACATATGCAATGACCCTGCCATCCTGCATCAATACTACACTAAGTCCAATACGCGATTCATCAGAATACACTATGTAGGATCCTGAACTTGTGGACAACACAAACATTGGCGTCATAGTCAAAGCAGCCTTGAGCTTCTGAAACCTCAACTTATACTCATCGAACTACCTGAACAGAGCACCCTTCTGGGTCAATCTAGTCAATGGGGCTGCTATGGATGAAAACCCCTCCACGAACCGGTGATAATAACCCGTCAAACCCAGGGAACTCCGAATCTCTGTAGATGAAGTATGTCTAGGCCAGTTCTGAACCGCCTCAATCTTCTTAGGATCCACTTTAATACCCTCATCAATACAACATGCTCCAAAAAGGCAACCGAGTCCAACCAAAACTCACGCTTTGAAAACATGGCATATAACTAACTATCTCTTAGAGTCTCAAGTTCAATCTGAAGATGCTGCTCATGCTTCTCTCGATGGTTGGAGTAGATCAAGATATCATCAATGAATATGATCACAAAAGAATCCAAATAGGACTTAAATACCCGTCTCATCAATTCCATAAATGTTGCTGGGGTATTTGTCAACCCAAATGACATCACTAGGAACTCATAATGTAGATACTGGGTCTGAAAAACTGTCTTAGGGACATCGGATGACCTAATTTTCAACTGATGGTAGCCAGACCTCAAATTGATCATCGAAAATACTTTGGTACCTTGAAGCTGATCAAATAAGTTATTAATCCTTGACAACGGGTACTTATTCTTGATAGTAACTTTGTTCAATTGCCGATAGTCTAAACACATCCTCATCGAACCATCCTTCTTCTTCACGAACAACACGGGCGCACCCCAAGGCGAGACACTAGGTCTAATGAATCCCTTATCAAGCAAATCTTGCAACAATTCCTTCTATTCCTTCAACTCCAGCGTAGACATACGTTATGGTGGAATAGAAATGGGCTAAGTGCCCAGAGCCAAGTCAATACAGAAGTCAATATTTCTATCGAATAGCATCCTCGGTAGATCTTCATGAAACACCTCTGAACACTCACGCACAACTGGTACCGAATCCCTGGAAGGAATCTCCGCACTAGAGTTGCGAATATAGGCCAAATAGGCTAAACATCCCTTCTAGACCATGCGTTGAGCCTTCACATAAGAAATAACCCTGCAGGTAGAATGACCAGGAGCCCCTCTCTACTATATTCGAGGAAACCTCGGCATGACTAAGGTCGTTGTCTTGGTGTGATAGTCCAATATAGCATGTTACGGTGACAACCAATCCATGCCCAAAATAACATCAAAGTCCACCATATCAAGAAGTAGGAGATCTACACTAGTCTCAAGACTCTTAATAGTAATCACACACGAGAGATAGACACGATCTACAATAATAGAATCTCTCACAGGCATAGACACATACATAGGAGCACTAAAACAATCATGAGGCACAACAAGATATGAAGCAAAATAGGATGGCGCGTAGGAATAAGTAGATCCCAGATCAAATAAAATTGAAGCATCTCTATGGAAAACTGGAACAATACCTGTGATGACGACGTCAAATGACTCGACCTCAGGTCTAGCTGGGAATGCATTAAAATGGGGATGGGCCTACCACTCTAACCTCCGCCCCTCGGACGACCCCTAGCTGGCTGGGCTCCACCTCTAATGGCGTGACCTCCACTTCTAATGGCCTGACCCCCACCTCTGGCAGCCTGACCCCACACCTAGGTGGATGAGCGAACGGTGGAGCAACCTGCGCCGGAACCATGGCACGAGAACCCTTCTGGTGCATGTCGCCCTGTGATCTGGGGTAAAATCTAGAAAGGTACCTCGGATCTACACAAGTATAACAAACCCTCGGCTGCTATGACTATTTACCCTAGAACTGTCCATGTCGATCTGGATAACCACTTTGATAACTCTGGATCGGAGGTGCACCAATAGGAGCTGATAGTGCATTGTAGGCTAGCAGCTCAGGATGAGATAGATAAGGACCACAATTGCCCGAAGCACTGTGGGATGCCTGAAGAGCTGACTGAAATGGCCTGGGAGAATGGCCTTTACCAAAAATACTCCTTCCTCCAGACAAGGCACCACTGAAACCACCGAAATGAGGAGGCCTCTCCTGACCACGAACCATCTCGATCCATCTAGCAATATCTACGGCCCTTTGAAAACAAGTATCGTATCCGCTCTCCTTGGCCATTTGTAGTATGATAGTGAAAGTAAGCCCATCAATGAATCTCCTCATTCTCTCCATCTCAATAGAGAAAAAGACTATGGTGTGGTGAGCTAGGTCAACAAATCGAGTCTCGTACTGGGTAACAACCATGCTACGTTGTTTAAGACGCTCAAATTTCCTGCGATAATCCTCTCTTAGAGTGAAAGGAATGAACTTCTCTAGAAATAGCTGCGAAAACTGATCTCAAGTAAATGGAGGTGAACCAGCTGGTCTAGGCCACACATAATCTCTCCAGCATATATTGGTAGAATCGGTTATCTAGAACACTGCAAAATCGACCCTATTGGTCTCAATAATACCCATGTTGTGTAACACCTCGTAGCAATGGTCCAAGTAATCTTGTGGGTACTCAGAAGGTGCACCGTTAAAATGAACAGTGAAGAGCTTGGTAAATTATCCAACCTCAAGAAGGCCTTAGGAGACATAACGGTCCTATCATCGGCCTGTGCCGCAACAACCGGTTAAACCACCCCCAACTAGGTGGGCTGCTGGAGTCTGATATAGGGGAGCCACATGCTCCGGGGTGTGAGTAGTGAGAGTTTGTGCTCCTCACCCATCCTGAGAGATGGCTGGTGCTAAGAAAATGCACCGGTCTAGGCCACACTCTCCATAAGGCCCACCAAGCAGACTAGAGCATCCTGAAGCACTCGAGTGGCTATGAATCCCTTTAGTACCTGAGTTGGCCCGACGGGTACGGTCTGAGCTGGGACCTCCTTCTCATGATCAATATGACGCTTCACTGTGGGTGCGGGTGCGGGTGCGAGTGTGGGTGCTCGAGCTCTAGGCTGAGTTCTACCTCTACCTCAGCCACTGGATCGACACAATGATAATGCACAACGAGAAATCGAAACCTAATCTGATACAGTACCAACATTTGTCACGTAATAATATCTACTCCCAAAGATCCGGAGTCACGAGTACACGAGCAACTAGAAGCCTACAAACAGAGTCTGAAATAAGTACAACTGTTTCGAAGGAATGAACAGTAAAAGTTGGAAGAGAAAGGGAACTTCAAGGTCTGTGGATGCCACCAAGTCTACCTCAAGTCTCCGTATGTAATGATCCAAGCTGATGCACCTCACGCACTGCTGTGACCAATACCAGGATCTGCACAAGAAGTGCAGAAGTGTAGTATGGCTACAATAGACCCAATGTACTCTGTAAGTGTAGAGCCTAACCTCGACGAGGTATTGATGAGGCTATGACAAGATACCTACGTAAATAAACCTGTACAAGTGTATATGAAGTAGTAACAATAACAGAGGATAATAACGTACAAACTAGGAGGGGACATGCAAAAAGGGGAAAAATATAACAACTACGACAGGTATGATATCACGTAATAGCCAAATAAATTGTCAGCCCATGAAATTGGATAAGCCAATGATATGAAAATGACACGACATCACCCTTCGTGATTTTACTCTCATCCTCACCATGTAACAATGAATACATGAGATGAATGTCACGGCATCACCCTTCATGCTTTTACTTTCTTCCTCACCATATAATAATGAATAAATGAGATAAACGGTATGACATCACCCTTCGTGCTTTTAGTATCTTGCTCACTATAAAATAATCAATAAATAAGATAAATACAATGGCACGACATCACCCTTAGTGCTTTTATACTCTTTCTCACCATGTAATAAATATTATATGAATTCGGGAAATAATTATTGCGAGAATGTATTAACGTAAAATATGATGCCAAGATACCAAACTCAACTTCCCAAAATAGTCAATAATTATGAAATAAGCAGTAATTACGAAAGGAATAATCAAAGAAGTAATAACCTAACCTAAGCATGGATATCATAATTAATAATGCAATAAAATACAAGGAAACAAGTTCCACCTGCATGATTTAACCCAACAACAACGCATAAGTACTCGTCACCTCACATATACGTTGTCCCCCACACATGTATCATGTAGCAAATAGACTAACAAGTCCTAATCCCTCAAGTTAAGGTTAACCACGAAACTTACCTCGCTCCGCAATTAAATCAAAGCTCAACCGGGACCTTTTCTCTAAAATTCTCCTCCAAACCAATCGAATATAACCAAATATAGTTCAACAATTCAAAATAATCTTTAGAAACTACCCATGAGTGAAATATTCAATATTTAACGATTTTGGAAAAAATTCGACAAAAGTCAACCCTGGACTAGCTTGGTCAAACCTGAGATTCCGACCAAAATCCAATTACCCATTCACCCCCGAGCCTGATTATGTGATTACTTTCGAAATCTGACCTCAATTTGAGGTGTAAATCTTAATTTCTCAATAGGTGTTGATGGAATGGCTAGAAATCAATGGGTGTTGATGGAAATGGAAGAAAATGAGTTAAAATCTACTAACCTATGAAGTGGGGATGAAATTCCTCTTCAAAATAGCCTCTAGGCTGAGCTCAAATGTAAAGTTGGTGAAAAATAAAGAAAATCCCGACTTTAGGATATTTAATTGACTGGGTGTCAGGCCTTCTTCGCGTTCGCGAAGGGCCTGGCGCGTTCGCGATGCACAACAGCCCTATTGGCTTACGCATTCGTGATGTTCCTCATGCGTTCGTGAAGGTTTCTCCCCCCTAGCCTTCGCGTTCGCGAGCAAGGGCTCATGTTCGCGTAGAGTAACACCACAATTTCCAAGTCCCCCTTCCTAACACTACACGTTCGCAAAGGGTAAACCACCCACTACTCCGCGTTCGTGATGAGTAAATTCCATGCCAGCCTAGATTACCCTTCTCGATCGTGATTGTGGCTTCGCGATTGCGCATAACAAAGCTCCAGACACTAGAATATCTGAAACCAGCAATATTTCTAAGTTCAAAATCACTCTGTAGCCTATCCCAAACTCACTCGAGCCCCTCGGGTTCCAAATCAAACATGCACAAAAGTGTAATAACACCATACGAACTCGCTCGCATGATCAAAATACCAAAATAACACCTAGAAACAAGAATCAGATACCAAAATGTATGAAACTTTTCAAAGAAACTTAAGAACTTTCAAATTCACAACCGGACGTCCGAATCACGTCGAATCAACTCTATTTGGCACCAAATTTTGCAGACAAGTCAAAAATAGTGATATGAACCTATTCTAAGTTTCGGAACTGAAATCCAAATTTGGTAGCAATAAAGTCAACATACGGTCGAACTTAGGAATTCTTTAAACCTTCAAATTACTTTTTTCAATAATTCACGTTAAATTAAGTTAGGGACTTCCGAATTCGATTCCGGGGATGAGCCCAAGTCCCAAATCACGATACAGACCTACCGGGATAGTCAAAACATTAATTCGGATCCATTTATATGAAATGTTGTTCGTAGTCAACTCAAATTATTTTTAAAGCTAAAATTCACATTTTCTTCAATTTTTCACATAACATTTTTTTGGAAAAAGACACAGACTTCGCACACAAATTGAGGAAGGCTAAATGAAGCTATTCGAGGTCTCGGGACACATAAATGATTGCTAAAACTCAAAATGACCTATCGGGTCATCACACAACGTGGGTTAATTAGAAGTCTATTTTTCTAGGGAGTTTATGAGATATTTTTCCAATATCTACCTCAAAGACATTATTCCAATTAAGAATTGACGGTGTGTAATGACCCGGTCGGTTGTTTTGAGTGTTGTATCTCCCTTCCCCCATTCACTTCATATTTTATGCTCAATTGTTGATATGTGACTTTCCATGGTAGTTGGTTTGGTTCCGGAGATATTTCAGAATAAATTGGGAGACTTAGTCCCAAGGCTGGAAGCTTAAGATGAAAGAGTTAAACGGATGCTGACTTATGTGTAAACAACTCCGGAATAGAGATTTGATGGTTCCGATAGTTCTGTATGGTGACTTTGGACTTAGGAATGTGTCCAAATATTGATTTGATGGTCCGTAGGTGATTTTGGCTTGAATTGGCGAAAGTGGAAAAAATAGAAGTTTGGAGAATTGAGAAATTTGATCGAGCGTTGACTTTGTGGTTAGTGGGATCGAATTATGGTTCTGGAAGTTATAATATGTGTCATATATGACGTTTGTGCAAAATTTGAGGTCAATCGAGGTAATAGGTTTCGGCATCGAATGTAGAAGTTACAAGTTCATAAGTTCATTAGGCTTGAATTGATGCACGATTTGTGGTTTTAGTGTTATTTGATGTGATTTGACGCTTCGAGCGAGTTCGCATGATGTTTTAGGACTGACTAGTATATTTGGTGGAGTTCCCAAGAGCCTCAGGTGTGATTCAGACCATGTTCGGTGCATTTCAAAACTTGGAAGACTGTTGATTTTTCTGGTGCTGGTTTCCTTGTACGCGTTCGCGAGAGATGTCTCACATTCGCGAAAAGTATATTGGAGACAGTGAGAAATTGTTCTTCTTGTTTGCAAAGAGAACAACGCATTCGCGAAGGGCTGGGTATGATGTGCATTGTGATCTTGATAAGGTACTCGAGTTCGCGTAGAAGGCATAGGCTGGCTGGGCACCAGGTTCTTAGCCTTCGCGTTCATGGTCAGGGGGACACATTCACGTAGGCCAAGTTCTGCGAAGCATCGTGTTCGTGTGAGAGTTTCTACGTTCGCGTAGAGTAAATTTCTGGGCAGCTGAGTTTTGTGCTTCGCAAATGCGAGGCACTTTCCGCGTTCGCGAAGAAGGGTCACCTGGGCAGAATATAAGTCTTCAAAGCGAGGGTTAGAGTACAATTTCACAAATTTAATTTTTGGAGCTCGGATTGAGGCGATTCTTGGAGAGATTTTCAAGGGAGTAATTGGGGTAAGTGATTCTAACTTAGTTTGGTTAAATTACATGAATATATCATTGTTTTCATTATTTAATTAGTGATTTTTTTTATTTAGTGATTTGGGTTGAAAAATTGAGGGAAAATTGTAGAAACTTCATAGGCTTAAATTTGAGGATTTGAAGATCGAGTTGTGATCGAATTTAAGTAATTTTGGTATGGTTGGACTCGTGGTTGAATAGGTGTTAGAATTTTGTTAATTTTGTTGGATTCAGAGACGTGGGCCCGGGGTTGACCTTTTGAATTGACGTTTTTGACTTTTGACTAAGAACTTAATATTTTCATATGGAATTGATTCCTATAGCTCGTGTTGATTGTATCGAATTGTTTATGTCTAGATTCAAGGCATTCATATGCTGATTTGCGAGGCAAAGGCTTATTGGAGTAGAGATTTGCGTGATTTGAGGTAAGTAACGCTTCTAAACTGGGTTCTGAGGGTAAGAATCCTTGAATTATGTGTTATGTGATTGGTGTGGAGGTGACACACATGCTAGGTGACAAGTGTATGGGCGTGCACCGTAGAAATTGTGACTCAATTTTTTCCGGTAGCTACTTTGGCATCCGCAGTCCTTGACTCTCCTCCTTATTCATTTAGTTCTATCTGTACTATTCGACTCTCCGAGATAGTGTTTCAGACTATGTTATTGTATAGATGCTCATGAACTCAGTGACACCCAGATTTTGTGGGATTGTGTAATGTGTCATGGTATTTTTCATATAAGCTATTTTATTATGTTTTCAAATTTAAAAATGCATGGTTTAGGGTGAAGGTTGGCTTGCTTATTATTGCGATAGGCACCATCATGACATGTGATATTTGGGTCGTGACAAGTTGGTATCAGATCCTAGGTTATATAGGTCTCACGAGTCATGAGCAGGTTTAGTAGAGTCTTGCGGATCGGTACGGA